>NW_024040706.1:0-12441 GCF_014851395.1 Micropterus salmoides | reverse complement strand
ATAGAAGTAAGATGCTTCACTCCGTAGCAAAAACAGAGCAGTCAAAACCACGGATGTCCATCCATCATCAACCGCTTTTCCTGCATACAGTGGGGGTTGGAGCCAATCCCTGTTACATCGGCAATAGGTCGCCAGTCCATTGCAGGGACAATAATAGACGACATCACTCACACCTAGGGACAATTTTAGAGACACCAATTACCTAGCCTCCATGTCTTTGGATGGGTGGGAAAGCATCATCTGGGAGCACCGAGAGAGAACCCACACAGACATAGGGAGAACATGCACACAGAAAGGCCGGGGCAAACGGGGTTTGAACCCACGACCTTCTTGCTATAAGGCAACAGTGCTAGCCACTGCCCTACTGCACCACTCCAAAAAATTTGTTTTTTGAAATTAAACCATGTAAACCTGTTCTGGTAGAACCCCTAAATAAATTATGAACCTGAAATGAGCATAATATGACCACTTTATGTCATACACACCGGTGGCGTCTTTACGCATGTTAATCTGCAGAGAAGCAGCAGTTTCATCACATTCGCTCCTTGCATCTGCACATCTCAGATACTGTACTTCTGTTGTACAGATACTGCTTCTATCGTGCGTCTGATGTGTGCTGCCTGCCATCCGCAAGTGTAGCAAAAGAAGGAGATGGGGTGGTTAAGGAAGAAAGAGTCTCAGGAAAGAGGTACTGACTAAGCGAGACAACAAGCACTGAAAATCAAGCCAAAGACAATACATTATTATAGGGCTGCAGTTTTCTTATGTCATTATCTTTTCAATCACTCATATAGTCTATAAAAGACCCTCAATTATTTCCCAGAGCCCAAGGTGATGTTTTTCATATTACTAAAGAAATTTAAGTTGCAATGATTTAAAATGTGTTTAATTACCAGAAATGATGCACTGGGGGTTTGCAGATGGCTGATAACACTGAGCTGCATAAGCCAAATTCCTAAAATGAAATCTGTAATCAAAAGAATACGTTGCCTTGACAATGAATTTTCATGGCAAAAAATAAAAATGTTTTACCTATCAGATTCAGTATGGACTCTGCATTCAGCAGCCAATTTTATCTCACCGCTGCCAAAATGATTTCAAGGTAGGAAAAAACATTACCTAACACAAGCTGGCTTTCTGCTGACTCTCAGCCACAATGTAGAGGTCTGTGCTTGGTGTGACGTTTGATCAGGCAGATCAAAGATGACAGCTGACCTAATACTGTTTTTGTGTTTTTCCTTCAGCCAGTTTAAATACATTCAAACAACTTATGAAATGTTACAGGTGCTGTGTTTTAAAACAACTGGGCACTGTAGATTTAAGCGGTTGTCTCTCAAACTGAGTAAATCATGCATTTGTTAGGGACCACTTTCAGCTGCAGATTAACCCACATTTAATGTTAGAGTGAGTATTTACAGTAGCATACTACAGTGCCTATGTATCATACTAAGGAACATGTCAGCCAGTGCAGCGTGTGGCTCGATGTGTTTTTAATAGTTATTGAACAACACTGGAGCTCAATGGCGCAGAGAAACAAGACATCAGGCCCTATGTAGGATCAGTTCATTGTTGGCTTTGGACTTTTCATAGAATTTGTTGACCACAAGAAAAATCAACCTTATCCTTTAATGCTGCTGCAAACATTCAGTTAAAACCCTGAATAAGCCAATCTAGTCATAAATTAGTTTCTGATTATGAGTAGAAAAGACCATTACAGAAAAAAAGATACACAGACTGGGAGCTTTCACTGTTGTGACAAAAACTGGCATAGAAATCTTAGATGGTACTTTCCACTAATCACTGATGTCACAACCTGGCTCAAGGGTCATGACAAAAGAGGAACGCGGCAGCGTAAATGATCAAAAGTGATTTATTTACAAAAGAGTGAACTAAACATAACTGTTTAAATGTGTAAGGTATGTCTCTGTAACATAAATAACTCAAGCAAGATGTTGCAGTCAGGGTGGTCAGGCCATAGTTACATCTGGATTGCAGAGTAGAGGGCGAAAGTTTTACCAAGTGGAGCTTTATCTCCCCTGGCTCACAGGTCCAAGGTGCACCTGATCAGCAATCACCTCAACAGAACAAAGATGGTTAACAGTGGGAGGTATCACTCCCACAGAGTGGCCTCACCAGATCACACAGGGGCCGTCACACTGACAGTGACTAATACACAGCAGCCAATTTTTGTTTCTCCCTGCCAAGGTATTGATGAGGAGGTTTATTAAAAAAGTCTCCCCTTAGCCTAATAGCAAGTAGCAGGTGGTAATAGAGAAAATATCTTTTCTTTGTATCCATTGTTCCAAGTTCTTATGTTAAACATATTCCCACAAATGCCATTTGATTTTTTGAAGAATTGTGAATGCACTGTGCACTGACAAAGGCTTGATTTTCAGTCTGATCTTACTGCAATTGGATCATGATACAGTGCGAAGTGGCGACAATCTGGACAGCACATAGTTTTCAAAGCCTGTCACTTGTGGCACTCTTCAGACAGACATACATTGCAGAAATATTTGTATTTGTGGTAAGCCTGGTTTTTGTAACAGTCATAACAGACATAGGCACTTCCAAAAAAAAAAAAAGACAGTTTTGCTTTGATGATCCTCGTATAGATAAAGCCAAAGTGTTGGATGGGGTCACTCTTGTGTCTCGAAAGATAAAAGTTTTTAATTTTTATGGGTTCATTTAAACCCTACACCTGCATGGATTGGATGTGCCTGCTCTTGAATTTCATCTTCAGCCATGCAGGGGTACATGTAACATGCTACACACATCGAAAAGTAGAAGTTATTGTCTATGTTTGACAGGGCATAAAGACATGCTTTTTCTTCTCATTTACAGTGGGTACGGAAAGTATTCAGACCCCTTTAAATTTTTCACTCTTTGTTCATTGCAGCCATTTTCCAAAATCAAAAAAGTTCATTTTATTTCTCAGTAATGTACACTCAGCAACCCTCTCTGACAGAAAAATACAGAAATGTAGAAATTTTTGCAAATGTATTAAAAAAAAAAACTGAATATCACATGGTCATAAGTATTCAGACCCTTTGCTCATATTTAGTAGAGCACCCTTTTGATCTAATCAGCATAGGTCGTTTTGGGAAAGATCAACAAGTTTTTCACATCTGGATTTGGGTATCCTCTGCCATTCCTCCTTGCAGATCCTCTCCAGTTCTGTCAGGTTGGATGGTAAACGTTGGTGGACAGCCATTTTCAGGTCTCTCCAGAGATGCTCAATTGGGTTTAAGTCAGGGCTCTGGCTGGGCCATTCAGAACGCCACAGAGTTGTTGTGAAGCCACTCCGTTATTTTAGCGGTGTGCTGGGTCATTGTCTTGTTGGAAGGTAACCTTCGGCCCAGTCTGAGGTCCAGAGCACTCTGGAAAAGGTTTTCGTCCAGGATATCCCTGTACTTGGCCGCATTCATCTTTCCCCGATTGCAACCATCGTCCTGTCCCTGCAGCTGAAAAACACCCCCACAGCATGATGCTGCCACCACCATGCTTCACTGTTGAGACTGTATTGGACAGGTGATGAGCAGTGCCTGGTTTTCTCCACACATACCGCTTAGAATTAAGCCAAAAGTTCTATCTTGGTCTCATCAGACCAGAGGATCTTATTTATCACCATCTTGGAGTCCTTCAGGTGTTTTTTAGCAAACTCCATGCGGGCTTTCATGTGTCTTGCACTGAGGAGAGCTTCCGTCGGGCCCTCTGCCATAAAGCCCCGACTGGTGGATTGCTGCAGTGATGGTTGACTTACTACAACTTTCTCCCATCTCCCGACTGCATCTCTGGAGCTCAGCCACAGTGACCTTTGGGTTCTTCTTTACCTCTCTCACCAAGCTCTTCTCCCCCGATAGCTCAGTTTGGCCGGACGGCCAGCTCTAGGAAGGGTTCTGGTCGTCCCAAACGTCTTCCATTTGAGGATTATGGAGGCCACTGTGCTCTTAGGAACCTTAAGTGCAGCAGAAATTTTTTTGTAACCTTGGCCAGATCTGTGCCTTGCCACAATTCTGTCTCTGAGCTCTTCAGGCAGTTCCTTTGACCTCATGATTCTCATTTGCTCTGACATGCACTGTGAGCTGTAAGGTCTTATATAGACGGTGTGGCTTTCCTAATCAAGTCCATCAGTATAATCAAACACAGCTGGACTCAAATGAAGGTGTAGAACCATCTCAAGGATGATCAGAAGAAATAGACAGCACCTGAGTTAAATATGAGTGTCACGGCAAAGGGTCTGAATACTTATGACCATGTGATATTTCAGTTTTTTCTTTTTTAATAATTTGCAAAAATTAAAAAAAAGTTTTTTTCTGTCAAGATGCTGCTGAGTGTACATTACTGAGAAATAAATGAACTTTTTTGATTTTTGGAAAATGGCTGCAATGAAACAAAGAGTGAAAATTTAAAGGGGTCTGAATACTTTCCGTACCCACTGTATGTGGTCATAAGGAATACTTCCTAAGTTATGGCTCACTCAATTTTGTTTTCATTATCAGATAAACTTTCAGGTGTCTGAACCGGTATCACTAATATAGCGATCAATTTCATTCTCTCTATCTGAAAAGCTCTTCACTGAGAGTAATCATAATTACTATCACTAATTACTGCGCACTGTTTTCCATATTTTGATTTGCGTACTCATTTACAACTCATGATTAAACACTACAAAATAAGATAAGAGAAATCCGACACAAATGATTTGATTGGTGTACATTGTAGTAGATCTAGATTGTATTTGTGTACATCAGTCCTAAGATGAGAATTCTCTTTTAATTTTACGTTTGTCTTTTCTCTGTTTTACTGCTAACTGTTACTTACTGTTTTGTTTGTTTTTACCACCAAAGCTTTTGTTATTCTACACAACTGTAACTGTAAACCCTTGCCTTATCCTTTTGTGAATACGGACTTCTTTGATTGTTTGCATCTTACTCTTTTTGCCAGTGGTGTGATGCTTTGTCTCTTACTAAATGATGATAACTAAATGATGATGACCTCATCTCTTGGAAAACTGCATTCATCCCAACATTGGATCTGTGATCACTGAAGGCTCTTTGGTCACAGAATCAGGAGGAAGAAGACTATGGGCGAAAATGCTTACTGCCTCTCTCAGTTTGATATTATAAACACTTCATTATGTATAAAGTAATTTTAATTGTGCACATTTGTAAACAGACTACTGACCAAAGTCCTGGTATCATATATTACAACCATATATCGCATCCTCTGGTTTCTGATGTTCATCGGGACTGTCTGACCATATATATCTCTCTCACACACACACACACACACACACACACACACGCACACACACACACCGGACCTGATATTTCTTATTTGCCTCTGACAACCACGAGCAGCTTCCCTCTTGAGAAATCAACAGGTTTTTTAAATGCGTCATGGTGTATATTAGTTACAGACAAATGCAATAGTATGTGGAGTGAGTGTAAACATTCATAATAGCAATACCTCAGAATATGCTGTCTTTTTTATTCCACTGACTATCTTCAGAGACATCATGACGCAAAGGATCCACAGGGAAGGGCGATGTTGTGGACAGCCTTGTCACATGTATATATAGGGTAAAAACACTCCCCTTTACACCTATATTTCTTTTGATGTCATTGTTGTTAAGTCTGCTAGATCAATTGACAGTATATGTAAAGCAACCCCCCTTTCATGTTTCCATACATCTGTCTGTAGTATCCACAACTACTATTTGTATTCTTCTTATTGTGCAAAGAAATAATCTAAGAGCATCTGTATGTCTGCCTGTGTGATGCTACGCTCTAAAGAAGAGAAGATTTGAAAAATGAAATATCCATTTTTCCTTTACTGCTGTAAAGCACTCATGAAAGTCTAATAGGTAAATCAATCTTAGTTTTGTGTAAAAGTGTTCAAATTCTTTCATATACTTCTATTCAATACATTTTAAATCACACTGGCGTTCATGGGAAAATATGCACATTCTCACTCCCATCGGGTGAAAGGGAAAGATTTCTTTTCTCTTCTAATTCGTTGCTAGTCACACTCCTATGGATAAGGGAGGAATTCATGTTTTCAAACTTCAGGATACTTCACCTCTTGCTAATCAAAACACCATGTTAGACTACTCTTCCTGTAAAACACTTCCTTTTGATTTATAAGCCCCCCCACCCCCCCCCAACCCAAATTATTGCAATACATACGCGCGAGTGTGTACGCTTGTCATGTGCAATAATGTGTCCCTTATATAGTACTTCAGCACAAGTACAGTGATGTTAATGATGATAATGATGACAATGGCACCTCTTTATTTCAAGGTTGATAGTGAAAAATGTGTTCTCACTCTTGAAGCTGTCAATCTCACAGTCGAAGCTTTGCAGCGAAACGAGGATCATGCCATTTTAGCGATATGGGGGTGCTCAACGTCTGGTTTTACATAGAACTACCAGTTTTCTCTAAGTTAGTATACAGCCTATTACAATATATTTTTCAATATATAATGCTGTAAATAAACATTTGAAAAGAAAAAGCTTTTAATAATTTTTTAAAGTGCGTGAATGAATCCAGAATTGTAACCCAAACCTCAAGGTAGGGGCATCAGTGCGCATGTGTAGCATACGCTGTGTGTGTGAGTGTGAGTGTAGTTTGGTGTAGTTTGGTGTCTTATCATTGGTAACATCTTCAAGGTCAGAACACAAAAGAGAGAAAGTCTGCAGTCCTTGAAAAGTTGATAAATGAAGCATTTTGGTCTATTTCACTTCTCCGAATGGTGGTGAATCAACCAAATCACTGGGTGCTTATGCTTCTTTCCCTGACATTTCCAGTTGGTTGACGATTTTTAAGTGATTGCAGCTCCCTTAATGAGAAGATATGGAGGCCTGTTGCATTGTTAAAGCTTAATGAATGATCTTTCATCATAATCTCTTCCCTTCAACCCACAAATCTGAAGCATGAAGTTGCTGGATATCCAACATTAATTGTTCTCTTTGCTGTTTTTTCTCTAACCTGGTGGCTGTTATTGAACTGCGCCTGCAGCCATCCAGAAAGCCGACATATTGGTTCTTTGAAGGGTGAGGAATGTAAATATTACTTGATAGTTAAATGATGACGCTCATTAGGAGTTCACTGAGGCTTCAGGCTGCCACATAGCCCTGCATGAATTCCACTGGAACCTCTCCCATCTGGTTGAAACTTCACTTGGGTATGTTTGATTTTTCGAAGGAGCGCAAAATCTGTCATTGATGTGTGTGTTCCTTTCAGCTATTCATACCTGTAAATGGAAGGAGTGTTTTTTTAAGCGCACAAATATCAGCAGCCGAATAACTATCCTATCTTAAGGGCGTGGGGTGGGTGTGGGTTTAAAAAATTCTCAATTTAAGCGTGGCTGACATTTCCAAAGCACTGAACTAGGCACTACAACAGATGAACCCCCCAGAGGATCAGAAATCCCTCTCCTGTCCCCCACAGCCTGATTTCAAGTGATGGTAACCAAGCAACTGATGGCTACGTGATTATCATTCATGTGGTAAACCACTTACTTTTACAGAAAAACTATTTTCCTCACTGCCCCGTCCCGCTCACTGTCCAATAAATGCGGATATCGAGCAACACAGACTAGGACTGTCAGGGAAATACGGTAACACAATGTTCTCCAGCTTTCTGCTTCTTTTTTTTTCATGTATCAGACTGGGAGATCTGTTTCTAACATTCAACAGGAAAATGGCACACCTACACTATTCCTCAATTTTTCTTTCTGACACAAAATGTCACATGTATTGATTCATTATTTGGGCCCTCTGGCTTTGACCGTTTCGCCTTCTCTAATTGCTTATTGTGTTTCTATCTGCAATTACATTGAGCCTTTTATTCCACTAATGGAAACAATGCCTTGTGTAACAAACCTCAATGAGAATAAATTGTCCCTTTTCAAAACAAATTCTGTATATTCTGCACAAGACCTTGTTATGCAAATGCTCCCTCTGAATACTCTCTGTTCTCATAAAATCTATACTCGCTGAGCTGGTGTTCAAAAGTGTCCATCGATTTTAGGTCCAAAGGGAGAGTTTCACAGTATGAGCCACAACCTCAAAAACGCGCATAATGATGTTAAATGTTTCTTTTGTGACACCATAAGTTTTTGTTTTTTAGATTTTTTTATGACATAACTTATCAATACAATCCTGTTTAGTTGACAAGTCACAATGTCTTCAGTCAAACAATCCTTGATGCACTACTGAGGCAGGCTTTGAAAATGGCTTCTGCTCACAACTGCAGCAGAGTTATACTTGTCCATGTTTGATTATAATTAACTAACACATTGATATGTGTCCAAACATAATAAAGAAGTATTTAATTAAACTTCTGAGAACTTCCAGAGTCTCCAAAGTGCATTAAAGCAGCACTTGTACAGTAGCTATGCTGTAGGAATTATGTGCTTTATTGTGTTTCAATACCCCCTCTGTACTATACATCAGTACTACTACCCACCAATTTATGAACAATTGATTTGAAGTGTTTGTGGGGCATTTGCTATGCCTTTCTTACATAGTGATGACAGGAAATGAGGGAGGGAGACACAACAAAGGTCCCCAACTGGACATGAACCAATGACGTTGCTGTTCGTAGCTGGCCTCTTAGTCCCACACGGTGGCGTCTTTTTATGAACAATCTTTTGGGTTTTGTGCACTTATACAGTCCTAAGCATCTGTCATAACCAATGTTTCACTTTATTTAAAAGATGTCAAGGGAATATTAATTAAGCTTTACTCTGCTAGAAAAGGCTAGAAAAGGTTGTCCAAATTTGATTTCTGCCTGTTCCCATTTGTTTCAGATGAACAACAGTTGCAGCAGCATATTTTTAGTTTGCACAGTTAGAATTCTACAAAACCGTGCTTCAAAAGCAATGCTGTGAAATAAAACTGTGACATGTTTGTAAACATCAGCATGCTTTCATAATAATTTCATCTTTCATAATGATGCACAGAAGATCATGAACAAATATACTAATAAAACAAATTTGCACCGTGCCAAGTTAAACTTGATATAAGATATTATTTGATACCACTCTGGCTTTGTGCCCTCAAGCGGGACATTGGTGTTTCCTGCCGTCACCTTCCCATCTTCTTTACCCCTCGTTTCAGGCAGCTAATTGGCCCGTTAAGTTGACTCAAGTGCTGAAGCGCAAATAGAATTAGCCCTGTTCTGCCTCATTTGGCAGAAGCAGAATAATCCAGCCCCCTGTTGCTGCGCCGTCGGCAGCCCTCTGTGGGCCGACGTTCCCTGGTTAAACAGCTGTGGGTAAACACAGAAGAGGCAGGAACACAGCCTCCTCCAACGTATGTTCAGTACAGAGCAAGCCGAGCTGCTCAGGTAAGAGCTGCTGAGTCCAAACAAAAGCTTTTGTTTTCTCTGGCATGTTGATCATTAAAGATTCATTTTATTTCTGATTATATATCAAAATGTAAAAATTATGTCTGGACGTAAAGCAGCCTTTTATTTTCAAAGAATATTAAAATAACTGAATAACTGGGTTATTCAATTGATGATTGATTCAAATGATCCAAATTCAGAAAACACTCCATTACAAGTAAATGCAACAAAGGCATTTAGCAAAATGTACTTTAAAAAGTTAAATAAAAGTAGCATTGCACTTTCCTGGATTCACTTTAAATATATTTTGGTTGATCTATTATTTTGGTTGATCTGTACATGAAATTTACTTGAAAACTACTTGAAATTTACTTGAGACATTGCTGATGTCTCTTTTTCTACAACCAATTTATTCTATTTCTACCTCAGCTACGCTACCAGTTATATGAAGAACAAAACAATAAAACATATTTTACATTCCTAGGCTTAATCATCTAGGAACACTGAGATCTTTGTTTGTGGAAACAGATGAGGTCAAGTGTGTTTGAGTGATTTGGACATCTTGACAAGAACATGTCTAAATCGGGCTGGCTGGCTCAGGATTCTGGAGGAACAGTCTCATGGTGACAGTGAGAAGGAGCAGGTTGTACTGTGTGGTGGAGCATTTGTATGAAATACTATCCTGGAACATGAGTGAGGAATGGAGGGATGGAGGAGGAGGAAGCCAGAGCTAGTAAATTACACTGAGCTGCAGGCTGGGCACCGACATCCTAAATTTGCTATTGATTTGGACACATTGGCTTGAGCTGGACCCCTGCTGTCAAATCTGGAGCTTTGTGGAAAGGAACAATGATAAAGTGTTTTGATTAATTTTGCTATAACAGCATATTCTCTTCTCATTCTTTGGGTCTCCTGCTGAGACAAAAGTCATGGAGTAATACATATCTGTTTGAATGAGATGGCTGCATGTAATGTTTTGTAAATCATTTACCAGCATTTGCAGTGTTCCCTCAGCCTCTTGGCTATATTCCTGATCAAATGGTTACACAAACACACATATACAAGCTTTATCCAGAGCACCACTGATAAAACACTGAGCAGCAGAGCGACAGAGACATTGTCTGCACCTTCCCAAACATTAATAACCTTTTTCATTGACACGGTCACCCTTGCGCCAGCAGCTCTGTGGTCCTTGTGTGCTATTTCGCACCATTAATCTTGTTCTGTTTACTCTGGTTAAAATCACTCACCCGGAGGCTTAATGACAGCTCCCGTGGAGACACTTGTGGTCAGCAGATGATGGCCGGCTAATGTGGTGTCTGTTATCATGCAGGACTTGCTTCCGTTTTTCTTTCCGCACATGTGTCTCTCTGTGTGTCTTTTTCCTTTTGTGTTAAGCTTTTTTTTCCTTTTTTTACCTAACAAGCAGGCCATTTGCGAGTGTATCTCTCTCTCTTCCTACATTTTTCTCTTCTCTGTCTCTCATCATCCACTTTCACACACACTTACAACTATTCATCTTGCCTGCTGTCCTCTCAATCTTTAGAAAACTATAACCCAGCAAAGTGCACCACTGCTCAGCTGGGTGGAGGCAGACGCTGTAAACTTTGGGGCTTGTCCAAAACTTAGTGGGATCTGGGGGCATGCTCTGTCAGGGAGATTTTTTTTCCTGTTCATGACAGCTATATCCACTATCTTTCAAGCAGTTTAAGATAATAGACTGCCTACAGATCTATACATCATTTAGAAAAAATTATAGTTGCCCAGGAAAATCATCCTATATCCTTTTTATTATATTGCATTTTGTATTCAATTGTTCTCTGACTGTCTTCATCATTGTGAAACCTAAAAAGATTCGGGCTTTTCAGAAAACATTGGGGGCTGGACCCACAAAAGCACTGTTTTATTCTACACCAATTCCTGAGGGAAATATCTGTCTCTTTCGCTGTCAAATGTTCACTATCTAGTTGCTAACTCAGCTGTCTGCTGCATGGTGCACTGTTGCTTGAAATAAGGTTGATGAGAAACAGTGAAAATTAACCAAAAGAGTAAATAGAAGGGCTGTAAAACCAAAACAATAAGCTAAATATTGCAAAGATGCTTGGTTGGGGTGGAAACACTGATGTAAGAAAAATACAGTAAAATGCAAAAGAATCAAACAGAGGTCAATAATTATGATGTACATGAAACATGGGACTAAAACATCCACTGATGCTCCTCTGAAGAAACAAACATCAGACTTCTGTGGAGCGACAAGGAGACCATAACAGTCCTGAAAATTAATACATGGAACAATCATAAATACATTTTCATATTTTCATATATATTATATATTTTCTACAGTGTTTTTGAGGTTTGCCTGTCCCCTTGTTGCGCCCTTTTCTTCTGCAAAGGTTTAATGACACCCAACTGAAAAATTAGCGCCACCAGCTGTTTATCTCAATGAACTATTACATAAGGGCAGTAGAAACATTGTTAATTTGCATCTTCTTTGTCTGATCATTCGAATGTGGTTAAAATTTGCACTACATTTTGATGGAAGCCTAGCTAGTGATTCTATGTGGATTTTCACAACCAGCTTCACCTTTTACATTACACAGTCACTTGATGAAGACAAAATATTTTAACTTTAGTTTATTACAGGATTAAAATGAAAGTACAGAACCAAAAAGGTTGATCTACAAGAACAGTAGATAAGTAGAAAGTATCAAGTAAGAAAACACCATCAAACATTACATAATTAAATGCAAGGAAAAATTAAATGAAAAGCGATTCTGAAAATGTGTCCTCTGAAGCTACAGTATGTCATTATGGTTGCAAATTGAACATTTCTCTTCCTCCTCACACAGCAGCAAAAGGAATCAGGAGGATTTCATTGCCTGGAGGTAGGAGGAGCGGGAAATAGCTGAAAGTTCATATTCAAGCTCCTTCTCATTTATCTCTCAAAAGTGCATCATTGTCATGGAAACCATCTCCTATAAATGTAGCAAGAGAGGTATGGAAATACTCCTCCAGGCAGAGTCATTCAGTAAATGTCTCCGGTTACCTCTTTGTGCATATGCTTGAGATAAACTTTGATTCACC
>NW_024040705.1:0-4583 GCF_014851395.1 Micropterus salmoides | reverse complement strand
TGTATCATTAAAATCTGGATAAAGTCTTTCTAACATTTATCTTAATATATTTTTACCCTCTCTTCTTCCTGTTATGAATTTATATATAGCCCATTTAATAATCACGTGGATGTTGGGACTAAAACTTAAATGGCTCCAAGCAGCTGTCCACTGTAGTCGAAGCATGAAAGGGTTAACTGATCGAACAACGTGAACCAGTGCTGAACGTAAGAGTTTCAGCAGCTGTCGGAAGGTGCGACTCTGATAAACTGTTGTTGATTACCGAGTCCCCCGTCCTAACATCCTGACTGCAATTTAAAAACCTTGCTTTCCATGACACATTATTTTCCAGGGCTTTTCCAGGCCTACACAGCTGCTCCGGCTGAGTGGTCACATGACCGACATGTGACAGCGATGTCGGGTCAGTGGGGCGACATCATCGAGACGGACGTTTCCTGTCCGTTTCTTTACCGTCTGCCTCATCGATCTCTGTTGACGTATGGAAACACGTCCTCTCCCAGCATGCAGCGGGGCTTTACACGATGCACCCTGCCCGATCGATCGCCCACAGAGCCGTGAAATCAATTACTGTGATTGGAGCAGCTAAAAGACCAATCACATCAGCGGGTTTCTGCTCCGATGGATTCTTCTGGACACTGTTCTCACAAGTGTCCTTATTGGTAATCAATATAAAGGGCATGTAGGAATTAAAACCCTGTGGCTGGTTGCTTTCAGATAAATTAATTTTTAATCTCCTGACCTTGTGTACTGTTGCATTCTGGGTATTTCAGGGACTAATAAAGCCTGAAGATGTCTTTAAACTTTTATTTATTTATTACTTTAATGTCAAACTTAGAAGGAGAAGACTGTGTTTGTCCGAGAAGCTTAAAATGCCAGATTTCTGACTGGAGTTTGGTGAGTCTCTGTATCGGCACTGTTTACATGAACACAAGCTTATTATTAACAGATTATAGCAGAGACGTTTGTCCAAAGAGAAAAGCAACAGCTGGTTTTAGTTTAGTTGCTTTCTGTATCTTTGTCCTCGTCTCTTTAACGGTAACGTTTACTGGGACCATCGATTCTGCACTTTGAACTGATCAACTTGACATCTTGTCCTATTATCACAAGTTCAGCCTTGGTTTTTGTTTTCAGCCTTGAACTTGAAGCAGAACAACACCACAGTGACACCCTGCAGGTCGTCAGGTGGGCCAACATTCCCTCTGTAGAAACCAACAGGTCTTAATTAATGCTGCAGTGTTGGAGGCGACAACACTCGTTCTAAATATATCACGATATTAATGTGGATCATTTTACAGCACACGTGTAAAACTAAAGATTAGGGCTGTACCCGACTAAGGATTTACAGAGTCGAATCAGAACCGTCAAGTCCTGCCTGTAGTCGACTGATAGTCATGCGTCATCGTGTGTGTTTTTGTGCGTGGCGATTGTAAGCTGAAGCTAAACTGAGGCTTATTGTTGACCCCCCCGCCCCCGATATTGTGCCGGGCTGCAACAAATAAATGAACGCAAGACAAAAACTGACTTATTGGTAGAAAACTGGTAGTTCTATGTAAAATCAGACGCTGAGCACCCCCATATCGCCAAAATGGCGAGATCCTCGTTTCACTGCGAGATTGACAGTCGAATCAGGCTCCGCCCATCGAAGCATCCAACCTTCGGTCAGCCCTACTAAAGATGTTAAAATAATTCACTGTTTCTGCATTAAACAAAACCTTAAAAAAACACTAATTGGTGTCTTTTATCATCATTACCTTTATTTATTAATGAGGCTTCTTCGTTAGCTTAGCATCACCAAGATGAGAGTCTCTGGACTTACACAGAAAATATCATGATGGGATTCCATTTATAGACAGGAAGTCCCGACTGCATTATCATGGTGATTTACTCGTTAGATATTAAGTGCTCAGCTCTGATAAATTCATTTTATATTCAGCCGTGTGTTTAGATGATGTTTGCTGCTGCTGCACCGCTCAGAGTCCTTTTAAAGCCATTAAAGGAGGAAACGGATCTCCTTCTGTGAAGAAATGGATTTTAAGCAACCAGCCATGTCAGCTTTCCTTTTACATTCTGATGACCCGTTTTTGTAACTGCGGATATACTAATGAAATATATTTAATATTTAGGTTTCTGTTTACTCCTCTGAGATTAATGTGTTTTGTACACGGTCCCTGATTAAATATATTAGATAAACTAAAAGCCTAAAACTAAAAAACTTAAATAAAAAAAAAACTAAATTTCATGTTCAAATAGGTGAAATCCTGCAGATCAGTATGATGGCGTCGTCTCAAACACTTTCCATAACTAATAAATAAATTTAAGGATCTCTGGGGTGGGGGGGGGGGGGGGGGGGCGGCGGCGGCGGCGGCGGCTGACCCCTCTGACCTACCTTGATGCGGGACACAAGAGACTGATTAGAAACAGGAAGTCTCTGCTTGTGTCTCTGAGGCTCTAACGTCTCCTGAACCTCCATCTTTACTCCTCTATTCACCCCAACACCTCCTCTTTAGGCCCCGCCTTCTCAGTGATGTCACCATGCTCCTGCCCCGCCCCCTCCTCCTGGGGCTGGTACCGGCTGCCCGGCTGCTGTATCGCCGCCACCCAGTCGTCCCAGCGCCGAGTCCGGTGTCCAGACGTACTTGGAACCTGCTGCTGCTTCCTGTGGGCGGAGCCGTGGCGCCGCTGGGGGGCGGGGCTCTCTCTTTCTCTGGAAGACGTCCTGCCGAGCAGCGTGAGGTGGGCGGGACTCATGACCTGACAGGTGATCTCATCCAGAAAGTTGGAGAAGCGGACCTTCTCCTCCAGAACCTGCATCTTCCAGTTCCAGTCGGTCCTGCAGGGGGAGGGCGGGTCTGAGGACCGCCGCTCAGGCGGCGCCCGCTGCTCCGTCCGGTCCAGGGAGCGAGTGGGCATTTGACGGGCAGCGTTGTTCCGCCTCTTGCTGTCATCCAGCATCTCCACAGACTTTGACTTCCTGAGGATGTCGAAGGCGTGCTCCACGCTCAGCGAGGCCGGCTGCTTCAGGATGCTCTTCGGAGGGGCGGCAGTCTGCGTCCTGGGAGACGTCCTGTGGCGCCCTCCTCTGGGGCTGTGGGCGGCGGAGGGTTTCCTGGCTGCGGCGGGGCTTTGATGTGCTGAAAAACTCTCATCGCCGCTACTGATGAAGTGACGCGGCGCACGGCGAGGAGTCGTGGTGACGCCCACAGCAGATGTTCTAGTCCGGGTGGGCCGGTGGCTGCTGAAGAGCGGTGGCGGCGGGATGCAGAGCTCCAGGCTGGACAGACTGGAGACGTCCAACTCACTGTCAGAAAGCGGAAGCGGCGCGATAGGGACGCCATGCCGCGACCCGACGCTCTGCGGGCGTTTCGAGGCTGCGGCTGCTGGGCGGTGGGGGAGGCGCTGCAGGGGGGTGGAGGTGTGTTTAAGCTGTGGTGGTTTACCTGACTGATCGTGCTGCGGCGCAGACGGAGGCGGAGCGACGGCAGGGCGTGACGCGTCTCGCGGTGCTGCGGTGGCGCCTTACGGTACGGCTTCCTGGTCGGGGCCGTGCTCGTCATCCTGGGCCCTACTTCCTTCCTCAGTTCCTCACTTCCTGACGGTCTGTCAGTCCTGCCAGGAGAAGAAGAGTTAGATGAGGTAGAAGCCTGCCGACCGCCCGCCAACCGCCAACTACAACGCCACAACACAACTGGACTCTGTCACCGCTGTCACACTCGCTCTCCCTCACACTCTCTCTCTCTCTGTGTGTGCAGTTCAATGCTCGGTCGCCCCTCATCAACATCAAACACGCCTCCCTCTCTGCACACACCTGCATGTGTGTTTGTGCCGTGTGACGGATGCAGCGTAAATGTGACTGTTTGTTGTTTTTATCTTTGTGAGGACCAGGGGGGGCCCGGACCTGTGAGGACCAGGCTGGGGGCCCGGACCTGTGAGGACCAGGCAAAGACATGTCTCAGCTGTCAGACAGCCTCCATGTAGAAGGTGTCCTCACTGTGCTGGTGAAAGTCCTCACAATTGTGTGCTTGTTCTTGTCCTTGCACCTTTATGAGGACCAGGCTGCAGACCTTCATTGTGAGGACATTTCGGCCCTTGAAGGGGCTCTCTAAAAAGCTTCACTTTGTAGGTCCAAAACTCAAAAGATGAACGAATGGTGGTCCTCACAAGTACGTCAGTACATGTACTGTGTGTGTGTTTGTGTGTGTGCGCAGAGTGTGTGCGAGCCTCGGGCGGCACATGATCTCAGTTTGTTTCCAGAACAGAAATGCAGCTGCATTGATCTGAATGATGCCAGCGTTAGCATGTCAGCGTTAGCCTGTTAACCTGAATGACACAGAGCAAACGCAGCTAACGTGCTAACTGTCCTGCGACCTCAGTGCACTCTGTACACACAGAGTTCATCTTTAACTTAAAGTCCATCGGCCTGTTCTGAGAGAGAAATAAAGACCTGCACTTCATCCAGCACGTTACACACTTTAAATATGCAAGATATTAAATAACCTGATGAGTTTTAAATATAAATAAACATAAACGCAGTTTGGACGCCCCTTTAGGTCTACTTCAGTTTAAACACGTGCCGCTACTCTAAC
>NW_024040704.1:0-18857 GCF_014851395.1 Micropterus salmoides | reverse complement strand
TTGCTACGTTTTTGCCGTCTTTGAATTTTACACTAACAGCAATGAGCAAACATCTGGAACATAAACATCATAAAAGAGCAGGTCTAGACCATACTCTATGATGCTATTTACAGAAGCCCAACAGTTCCCACCAAGAGCAAGCACTAGGCGACAGAGGCAAGGAAAAATCCTTTTAAGAGGCAGAAACCTCAAGCAGAACCATGGCTCAGGGTGGGCGGCCATCTGCCTCGACCGTATGGGATGAAGGAGAGAGAGGGAGAGAGAGAGAGAGAGAGAGGGGGAGAGAGAGGGAGAGGGCAGAAGAGGAACACGGAGAAAAAGAGAGGGATGGAAGGAGAGAGGGGAGGGAGGCAGCCTACACAATATACACACACAGAGGTACAGACAGTAAAGGCGATGTTGCTATAGACTAAATGAAAAAGGGTACAGATATTTATAGTAGTGTTAATGATAACAATCGTAATGTTAATGATTATAATAACAATAATAATAGGACTAGTAACAATAGTCGTTGCAGCAGAGGGCGCCGAGCAGGAACACGGGGGCAGCAGGTGACCCGCAGCCACAGATCCAGACTCCACAGCTCCAGAGCCAGAAAACCTGCAGGAAGTGATAGCAGGAGAGAGGAGAGGGACGAGAAAGCACAAGACTATCTTTAAGATAAGATGGTGCCTGACCATTAAGGGCTTTGTAGGTAAGAAGAATGATTTTAAATTCTATTCTGGATTTTACTGGAAGCCAATGCAAAGAAGCTAAAACGGGAGAAATATGATCTCTTTTCCTGGTTCCTGTCAGAACACGTGCTGCAGCATTCTGGATCAGCTGAAGAGTCTTAATGGACTTTTTCGAGCAGCCTGATAATAAGGAATTGCAGTAATCCAGCCTAGAAGTAACAAATGCATGGACTAGTTTTTCTGCATCATTTTTAGACAGGATGTTCCTGATTTTCGCAATATTACGTAGCTGAAAAAAGGCGGTCCTTGAAATTTGCTTAATGTGAGACTTAAACGACATGTCCTGATCAAAGATAACTCCAAGATTGCTCACAGTGGTGCTGTTTGACTTTAATCCTGAGACGAGAGACCAAAGGGCAGTGTTTCTGCCCAGTTTCGAACTGGGGACCTTTCGCGTGTGAGGCGAACGTGATAACCACTACACTACAGAAACGGACTGCTGCCAGCCCTCACACAAGTGCACCTTACTGCGTTCTTTTTTGAACTGCAGCGTTCGTGGGATCATCACGGGTGGTAGACAGTTTCAGGATATTGATGTGACAAACCCGTGTTTTCGCGCTTCCTGTTCGGGTTACTGATTACATCTGTGTTGCTGCGTTTTTGCCGTCTTTGAATTTTACACTAACAGCAATGAGCAAACATCTGGAGAGCGGAAGCAATACGCTCAAAAGTTCGGAGTCCTCTTCGTTTTCTCGAAACACTGGCACTAAAGAAATGTACTGGCTGATATCAAACGAACTGGGATGTAGACAAGCGGAAATACAGGGCGTGCTTGCGGTGACGCGGTAGTCCTCGCTAGTATAAGACAGTGGGATGTATCTCAGCGTGACTCTACCCTTTCCTTGAGAAAGAGGAGTTCCAGCCTATTGCCATTGGTCCTATTGTCACCTTCCTTCCGTTGACATGGTGCGGTCCGCTTTACTGATGATGTGACCGAGCCGTTTGATATACTGAACAAAATTATAAACGCAGCACTTTTGTTTTTGCCCCCATTCATCATGAGCTGAACTCAAAGATCTAATACTTTCTCTATGTACACAAAGGGCCTATTTCTCTCAAATACAACAAATCTGTCAAAATCTGTGTTAGTGAGCACTTCTCCTTTGCCGAGATAATCCATCCACCTCACAGGTGTGGCATATCGAGATGCTGATCAGACAAGCATGGGTATTGCACAGGTGTGCCTTTGGCTGGCCACAATAAAAGGACACTCGATAATGTGCAGTTTCACTGTATTGAGGGGGCGGGGTTCCCAAAACCAGTCAGTATCTGGTGTGTACATACATGCTGTCTGCCATCTGCCCTGTACAGTGAAAACTCGGATTGATCCGTGAAGAGAACACCTCTCCAAAGTGCCAGGCGCCATCGAATGTGAGCATTTGCCCACTCAAGTCGGTTACGACGACGAGGACGACGAGCATGCAGATGAGCTTCCCTGAGACGGTTCCTGACAGTTTGTGCAGAAATTCTTTGACGATCTTGGAGGTGAAGATGCTGGATGTGGAGGTCCTGGGATGGTGTGGTTACACGTGCTCTGCGGTTGTGAGGCCAGTTGGCTGTACTGCCAAATTCTCTGAAATTCCTTTGGAGATGGCTTATGGTAGAGAAATGAACACTCAATTCACGGGCCACCGCTCTGGTGGACATTCCTGCAGCCAGCATGCCAGTTGCACGCTCCCTCAAAGATTTTCGACATCTGTGGCATTGTTCTGTGTGATGGAACTGCAAATTTTCGAGTTGGCCTTTTATTGTGGCCAGCCTAAGGCACACATGTGCAATACCCATGCTGTCTGATCAGCATCTTGATATGCCACACCTGTGAGGTGGATGGATTATCTTGGAAAAGGAGAAATGCTCACTGACACAGATTTTGACAGATTTGTGAACAATATTTGAGAGAAATAGGCCCTTTGTGTACATAGAGAAAGTATTAGATCTTTGAGTTCAGCTCATGATGAATGGCGGCAAAAACAAAAGTTTTGCGTGTATAAGTTTGTTCAGTGAATTTCTGCTCAGAGTAGACGTGGACATAGGGGCATGTTTCCGCCCGGTTTCGAACCGGGGCCCTTTCGCGTGTTAGGCGAACGTGATAACCACTACACTACGGAAACTGCTGAAGACTGCGCGAAGGTCGGGGTTCGATTCCCCGACGGGAGAGTTCAGTTCTCTAGCAGCTGCTGATTATTCACCAAGAAAGACAAAAGTAATACAGCAGCATGGAGGACGTCCATCTGTCTGGGTGAGGATGGGGTTACCTTACCTAATAACAAGAGGACATTGACAAAGCGTATGAGTGAAGTTGTAAGTCCATGTCTTTATTAACAAGTTCTACTTTATGTGTACACAGTAGTATACATTGTGCGGTTGTCTGATAGTTTGGCCGAGTACAGTTTGACTTTAATCCTGAGACGAGAGACCAAAGAGCAGTGTTTCTGCACAGTTTCGAACTGGGACCCTTTCCTATATGAGGCGAACGTGACAGTTTCAGGATATTGATGTGACAAACCCTTGTTTTCGCGCTTCCTGTTCGGGTTACTGATTACATCTGTGTTGCTACGTTTTTGCCGTCTTTGAATTTTACACTAACAGCAATGAGCAAACATCTGGAACATAAACATCATAAAAGAGCAGGTCTAGACCATACTCTATGATGCTATTTACAGAAGCCCAACAGTTCCCACCAAGAGCAAGCACTAGGCGACAGAGGCAAGGAAAAACTTCCTTTTAAGAGGCAGAAACCTCAAGCAGAACCATGGCTCAGGGTGGGCGGCCATCTGCCTCGACCGTATGGGATATGAAGGAGAGAGAGGGAGAGAGAGAGAGAGAGAGAGGGGGAGAGAGAGGGAGAGGGCAGAAGAGGAACACGGAGAAAAAGAGAGGGATGGAAGGAGAGAGAGGGGAGGGAGGCAGCCTACACAATATACACACACAGAGGTACAGACAGTAAAGGCGATGTTGCTATAGACTAAATGAAAAAGGGTACAGATATTTATAGTAGTGTTAATGATAACAATCGTAATGTTAATGATTATAATAACAATAATAATAATAGGACTAGTAACAATAGTCGTTGCAGCAGAGGGCGCCGAGCAGGAACACGGGGGCAGCAGGTGACCCGCAGCCACAGATCCAGACTCCACAGCTCCAGAGCCAGAAAACCTGCAGGAAGTGATAGCAGGAGAGAGGAGAGGGACGAGAAAGCACAAGACTATCTTTAAGATAAGATGGTGCCTGACCATTAAGGGCTTTGTAGGTAAGAAGAATGATTTTAAATTCTATTCTGGATTTTACTGGAAGCCAATGCAAAGAAGCTAAAACGGGAGAAATATGATCTCTTTTCCTGGTTCCTGTCAGAACACGTGCTGCAGCATTCTGGATCAGCTGAAGAGTCTTAATGGACTTTTTCGAGCAGCCTGATAATAAGGAATTGCAGTAATCCAGCCTAGAAGTAACAAATGCATGGACTAGTTTTTCTGCATCATTTTTAGACAGGATGTTCCTGATTTTCGCAATATTACGTAGCTGAAAAAAGGCGGTCCTTGAAATTTGCTTAATGTGAGACTTAAACGACATGTCCTGATCAAAGATAACTCCAAGATTGCTCACAGTGGTGCTGTTTGACTTTAATCCTGAGACGAGAGACCAAAGGGCAGTGTTTCTGCCCAGTTTCGAACTGGGGACCTTTCGCGTGTGAGGCGAACGTGATAACCACTACACTACAGAAACGGACGCTGCCAGCCCTCACACAAGTGCACCTTACTGCGTTCTTTTTTGAACTGCAGCGTTCGTGGGATCATCACGGGTGGTAGACAGTTTCAGGATATTGATGTGACAAACCCGTGTTTTCGCGCTTCCTGTTCGGGTTACTGATTACATCTGTGTTGCTGCGTTTTTGCCGTCTTTGAATTTTACACTAACAGCAATGAGCAAACATCTGGAGAGCGGAAGCAATACGCTCAAAAGTTCGGAGTCCTCTTCGTTTTCTCGAAACACTGGCACTAAAGAAATGTACTGGCTGATATCAAACGAACTGGGATGTAGACAAGCGGAAATACAGGGCGTGCTTGCGGTGACGCGGTAGTCCTCGCTAGTATAAGACAGTGGGATGTATCTCAGCGTGACTCTACCCTTTCCTTGAGAAAGAGGAGTTCCAGCCTATTGCCATTGGTCCTATTGTCACCTTCCTTCCGTTGACATGGTGCGGTCCGCTTTACTGATGATGTGACCGAGCCGTTTGATATACTGAACAAAATTATAAACGCAGCACTTTTGTTTTTGCCCCCATTCATCATGAGCTGAACTCAAAGATCTAATACTTTCTCTATGTACACAAAGGGCCTATTTCTCTCAAATACAACAAATCTGTCAAAATCTGTGTTAGTGAGCACTTCTCCTTTGCCGAGATAATCCATCCACCTCACAGGTGTGGCATATCGAGATGCTGATCAGACAAGCATGGGTATTGCACAGGTGTGCCTTTGGCTGGCCACAATAAAAGGACACTCGATAATGTGCAGTTTCACTGTATTGAGGGGGCGGGGTTCCCAAAACCAGTCAGTATCTGGTGTGTACATACATGCTGTCTGCCATCTGCCCTGTACAGTGAAAACTCGGATTGATCCGTGAAGAGAACACCTCTCCAAAGTGCCAGGCGCCATCGAATGTGAGCATTTGCCCACTCAAGTCGGTTACGACGACGAGGACGACGAGCATGCAGATGAGCTTCCCTGAGACGGTTCCTGACAGTTTGTGCAGAAATTCTTTGACGATCTTGGAGGTGAAGATGCTGGATGTGGAGGTCCTGGGATGGTGTGGTTACACGTGCTCTGCGGTTGTGAGGCCAGTTGGCTGTACTGCCAAATTCTCTGAAATTCCTTTGGAGATGGCTTATGGTAGAGAAATGAACACTCAATTCACGGGCCACCGCTCTGGTGGACATTCCTGCAGCCAGCATGCCAGTTGCACGCTCCCTCAAAGATTTTCGACATCTGTGGCATTGTTCTGTGTGATGGAACTGCAAATTTTCGAGTTGGCCTTTTATTGTGGCCAGCCTAAGGCACACATGTGCAATACCCATGCTGTCTGATCAGCATCTTGATATGCCACACCTGTGAGGTGGATGGATTATCTTGGAAAAGGAGAAATGCTCACTGACACAGATTTTGACAGATTTGTGAACAATATTTGAGAGAAATAGGCCCTTTGTGTACATAGAGAAAGTATTAGATCTTTGAGTTCAGCTCATGATGAATGGCGGCAAAAACAAAAGTTTTGCGTGTATAAGTTTGTTCAGTGAATTTCTGCTCAGAGTAGACGTGGACATAGGGGCATGTTTCCGCCCGGTTTCGAACCGGGGCCCTTTCGCGTGTTAGGCGAACGTGATAACCACTACACTACGGAAACTGCTGAAGACTGCGCGAAGGTCGGGGTTCGATTCCCCGACGGGAGAGTTCAGTTCTCTAGCAGCTGCTGATTATTCACCAAGAAAGACAAAAGTAATACAGCAGCATGGAGGACGTCCATCTGTCTGGGTGAGGATGGGGTTACCTTACCTAATAACAAGAGGACATTGACAAAGCGTATGAGTGAAGTTGTAAGTCCATGTCTTTATTAACAAGTTCTACTTTATGTGTACACAGTAGTATACATTGTGCGGTTGTCTGATAGTTTGGCCGAGTACAGTTTGACTTTAATCCTGAGACGAGAGACCAAAGAGCAGTGTTTCTGCACAGTTTCGAACTGGGACCCTTTCCTATATGAGGCGAACGTGACAGTTTCAGGATATTGATGTGACAAACCCTTGTTTTCGCGCTTCCTGTTCGGGTTACTGATTACATCTGTGTTGCTACGTTTTTGCCGTCTTTGAATTTTACACTAACAGCAATGAGCAAACATCTGGAACATAAACATCATAAAAGAGCAGGTCTAGACCATACTCTATGATGCTATTTACAGAAGCCCAACAGTTCCCACCAAGAGCAAGCACTAGGCGACAGAGGCAAGGAAAAACTTCCTTTTAAGAGGCAGAAACCTCAAGCAGAACCATGGCTCAGGGTGGGCGGCCATCTGCCTCGACCGTATGGGATGAAGGAGAGAGAGGGAGAGAGAGAGAGAGAGGGGGAGAGAGAGGGAGAGGGCAGAAGAGGAACACGGAGAAAAAGAGAGGGATGGAAGGAGAGAGAGGGGAGGGAGGCAGCCTACACAATATACACACACAGAGGTACAGACAGTAAAGGCGATGTTGCTATAGACTAAATGAAAAAGGGTACAGATATTTATAGTAGTGTTAATGATAACAATCGTAATGTTAATGATTATAATAACAATAATAATAATAGGACTAGTAACAATAGTCGTTGCAGCAGAGGGCGCCGAGCAGGAACACGGGGGCAGCAGGTGACCCGCAGCCACAGATCCAGACTCCACAGCTCCAGAGCCAGAAAACCTGCAGGAAGTGATAGCAGGAGAGAGGAGAGGGACGAGAAAGCACAAGACTATCTTTAAGATAAGATGGTGCCTGACCATTAAGGGCTTTGTAGGTAAGAAGAATGATTTTAAATTCTATTCTGGATTTTACTGGAAGCCAATGCAAAGAAGCTAAAACGGGAGAAATATGATCTCTTTTCCTGGTTCCTGTCAGAACACGTGCTGCAGCATTCTGGATCAGCTGAAGAGTCTTAATGGACTTTTTCGAGCAGCCTGATAATAAGGAATTGCAGTAATCCAGCCTAGAAGTAACAAATGCATGGACTAGTTTTTCTGCATCATTTTTAGACAGGATGTTCCTGATTTTCGCAATATTACGTAGCTGAAAAAAGGCGGTCCTTGAAATTTGCTTAATGTGAGACTTAAACGACATGTCCTGATCAAAGATAACTCCAAGATTGCTCACAGTGGTGCTGTTTGACTTTAATCCTGAGACGAGAGACCAAAGGGCAGTGTTTCTGCCCAGTTTCGAACTGGGGACCTTTCGCGTGTGAGGCGAACGTGATAACCACTACACTACAGAAACGGACGCTGCCAGCCCTCACACAAGTGCACCTTACTGCGTTCTTTTTTGAACTGCAGCGTTCGTGGGATCATCACGGGTGGTAGACAGTTTCAGGATATTGATGTGACAAACCCGTGTTTTCGCGCTTCCTGTTCGGGTTACTGATTACATCTGTGTTGCTGCGTTTTTGCCGTCTTTGAATTTTACACTAACAGCAATGAGCAAACATCTGGAGAGCGGAAGCAATACGCTCAAAAGTTCGGAGTCCTCTTCGTTTTCTCGAAACACTGGCACTAAAGAAATGTACTGGCTGATATCAAACGAACTGGGATGTAGACAAGCGGAAATACAGGGCGTGCTTGCGGTGACGCGGTAGTCCTCGCTAGTATAAGACAGTGGGATGTATCTCAGCGTGACTCTACCCTTTCCTTGAGAAAGAGGAGTTCCAGCCTATTGCCATTGGTCCTATTGTCACCTTCCTTCCGTTGACATGGTGCGGTCCGCTTTACTGATGATGTGACCGAGCCGTTTGATATACTGAACAAAATTATAAACGCAGCACTTTTGTTTTTGCCCCCATTCATCATGAGCTGAACTCAAAGATCTAATACTTTCTCTATGTACACAAAGGGCCTATTTCTCTCAAATACAACAAATCTGTCAAAATCTGTGTTAGTGAGCACTTCTCCTTTGCCGAGATAATCCATCCACCTCACAGGTGTGGCATATCGAGATGCTGATCAGACAAGCATGGGTATTGCACAGGTGTGCCTTTGGCTGGCCACAATAAAAGGACACTCGATAATGTGCAGTTTCACTGTATTGAGGGGGCGGGGTTCCCAAAACCAGTCAGTATCTGGTGTGTACATACATGCTGTCTGCCATCTGCCCTGTACAGTGAAAACTCGGATTGATCCGTGAAGAGAACACCTCTCCAAAGTGCCAGGCGCCATCGAATGTGAGCATTTGCCCACTCAAGTCGGTTACGACGACGAGGACGACGAGCATGCAGATGAGCTTCCCTGAGACGGTTCCTGACAGTTTGTGCAGAAATTCTTTGACGATCTTGGAGGTGAAGATGCTGGATGTGGAGGTCCTGGGATGGTGTGGTTACACGTGCTCTGCGGTTGTGAGGCCAGTTGGCTGTACTGCCAAATTCTCTGAAATTCCTTTGGAGATGGCTTATGGTAGAGAAATGAACACTCAATTCACGGGCCACCGCTCTGGTGGACATTCCTGCAGCCAGCATGCCAGTTGCACGCTCCCTCAAAGATTTTCGACATCTGTGGCATTGTTCTGTGTGATGGAACTGCAAATTTTCGAGTTGGCCTTTTATTGTGGCCAGCCTAAGGCACACATGTGCAATACCCATGCTGTCTGATCAGCATCTTGATATGCCACACCTGTGAGGTGGATGGATTATCTTGGAAAAGGAGAAATGCTCACTGACACAGATTTTGACAGATTTGTGAACAATATTTGAGAGAAATAGGCCCTTTGTGTACATAGAGAAAGTATTAGATCTTTGAGTTCAGCTCATGATGAATGGCGGCAAAAACAAAAGTTTTGCGTGTATAAGTTTGTTCAGTGAATTTCTGCTCAGAGTAGACGTGGACATAGGGGCATGTTTCCGCCCGGTTTCGAACCGGGGCCCTTTCGCGTGTTAGGCGAACGTGATAACCACTACACTACGGAAACTGCTGAAGACTGCGCGAAGGTCGGGGTTCGATTCCCCGACGGGAGAGTTCAGTTCTCTAGCAGCTGCTGATTATTCACCAAGAAAGACAAAAGTAATACAGCAGCATGGAGGACGTCCATCTGTCTGGGTGAGGATGGGGTTACCTTACCTAATAACAAGAGGACATTGACAAAGCGTATGAGTGAAGTTGTAAGTCCATGTCTTTATTAACAAGTTCTACTTTATGTGTACACAGTAGTATACATTGTGCGGTTGTCTGATAGTTTGGCCGAGTACAGTTTGACTTTAATCCTGAGACGAGAGACCAAAGAGCAGTGTTTCTGCACAGTTTCGAACTGGGACCCTTTCCTATATGAGGCGAACGTGACAGTTTCAGGATATTGATGTGACAAACCCTTGTTTTCGCGCTTCCTGTTCGGGTTACTGATTACATCTGTGTTGCTACGTTTTTGCCGTCTTTGAATTTTACACTAACAGCAATGAGCAAACATCTGGAACATAAACATCATAAAAGAGCAGGTCTAGACCATACTCTATGATGCTATTTACAGAAGCCCAACAGTTCCCACCAAGAGCAAGCACTAGGCGACAGAGGCAAGGAAAAACTTCCTTTTAAGAGGCAGAAACCTCAAGCAGAACCATGGCTCAGGGTGGGCGGCCATCTGCCTCGACCGTATGGGATGAAGGAGAGAGAGGGAGAGAGAGAGAGAGAGAGGGGGAGAGAGAGGGAGAGGGCAGAAGAGGAACACGGAGAAAAAGAGAGGGATGGAAGGAGAGAGGGGAGGGAGGCAGCCTACACAATATACACACACAGAGGTACAGACAGTAAAGGCGATGTTGCTATAGACTAAATGAAAAAGGGTACAGATATTTATAGTAGTGTTAATGATAACAATCGTAATGTTAATGATTATAATAACAATATAATAATAGGACTAGTAACAATAGTCGTTGCAGCAGAGGGCGCCGAGCAGGAACACGGGGGCAGCAGGTGACCCGCAGCCACAGATCCAGACTCCACAGCTCCAGAGCCAGAAAACCTGCAGGAAGTGATAGCAGGAGAGAGGAGAGGGACGAGAAAGCACAAGACTATCTTTAAGATAAGATGGTGCCTGACCATTAAGGGCTTTGTAGGTAAGAAGAATGATTTTAAATTCTATTCTGGATTTTACTGGAAGCCAATGCAAAGAAGCTAAAACGGGAGAAATATGATCTCTTTTCCTGGTTCCTGTCAGAACACGTGCTGCAGCATTCTGGATCAGCTGAAGAGTCTTAATGGACTTTTTCGAGCAGCCTGATAATAAGGAATTGCAGTAATCCAGCCTAGAAGTAACAAATGCATGGACTAGTTTTTCTGCATCATTTTTAGACAGGATGTTCCTGATTTTCGCAATATTACGTAGCTGAAAAAAGGCGGTCCTTGAAATTTGCTTAATGTGAGACTTAAACGACATGTCCTGATCAAAGATAACTCCAAGATTGCTCACAGTGGTGCTGTTTGACTTTAATCCTGAGACGAGAGACCAAAGGGCAGTGTTTCTGCCCAGTTTCGAACTGGGGACCTTTCGCGTGTGAGGCGAACGTGATAACCACTACACTACAGAAACGGACGGCTGCCAGCCCTCACACAAGTGCACCTTACTGCGTTCTTTTTTGAACTGCAGCGTTCGTGGGATCATCACGGGTGGTAGACAGTTTCAGGATATTGATGTGACAAACCCGTGTTTTCGCGCTTCCTGTTCGGGTTACTGATTACATCTGTGTTGCTGCGTTTTTGCCGTCTTTGAATTTTACACTAACAGCAATGAGCAAACATCTGGAGAGCGGAAGCAATACGCTCAAAAGTTCGGAGTCCTCTTCGTTTTCTCGAAACACTGGCACTAAAGAAATGTACTGGCTGATATCAAACGAACTGGGATGTAGACAAGCGGAAATACAGGGCGTGCTTGCGGTGACGCGGTAGTCCTCGCTAGTATAAGACAGTGGGATGTATCTCAGCGTGACTCTACCCTTTCCTTGAGAAAGAGGAGTTCCAGCCTATTGCCATTGGTCCTATTGTCACCTTCCTTCCGTTGACATGGTGCGGTCCGCTTTACTGATGATGTGACCGAGCCGTTTGATATACTGAACAAAATTATAAACGCAGCACTTTTGTTTTTGCCCCCATTCATCATGAGCTGAACTCAAAGATCTAATACTTTCTCTATGTACACAAAGGGCCTATTTCTCTCAAATACAACAAATCTGTCAAAATCTGTGTTAGTGAGCACTTCTCCTTTGCCGAGATAATCCATCCACCTCACAGGTGTGGCATATCGAGATGCTGATCAGACAAGCATGGGTATTGCACAGGTGTGCCTTTGGCTGGCCACAATAAAAGGACACTCGATAATGTGCAGTTTCACTGTATTGAGGGGGCGGGGTTCCCAAAACCAGTCAGTATCTGGTGTGTACATACATGCTGTCTGCCATCTGCCCTGTACAGTGAAAACTCGGATTGATCCGTGAAGAGAACACCTCTCCAAAGTGCCAGGCGCCATCGAATGTGAGCATTTGCCCACTCAAGTCGGTTACGACGACGAGGACGACGAGCATGCAGATGAGCTTCCCTGAGACGGTTCCTGACAGTTTGTGCAGAAATTCTTTGACGATCTTGGAGGTGAAGATGCTGGATGTGGAGGTCCTGGGATGGTGTGGTTACACGTGCTCTGCGGTTGTGAGGCCAGTTGGCTGTACTGCCAAATTCTCTGAAATTCCTTTGGAGATGGCTTATGGTAGAGAAATGAACACTCAATTCACGGGCCACCGCTCTGGTGGACATTCCTGCAGCCAGCATGCCAGTTGCACGCTCCCTCAAAGATTTTCGACATCTGTGGCATTGTTCTGTGTGATGGAACTGCAAATTTTCGAGTTGGCCTTTTATTGTGGCCAGCCTAAGGCACACATGTGCAATACCCATGCTGTCTGATCAGCATCTTGATATGCCACACCTGTGAGGTGGATGGATTATCTTGGAAAAGGAGAAATGCTCACTGACACAGATTTTGACAGATTTGTGAACAATATTTGAGAGAAATAGGCCCTTTGTGTACATAGAGAAAGTATTAGATCTTTGAGTTCAGCTCATGGTGAATGGCGGCAAAAACAAAAGTTTTGCGTGTATAAGTTTGCTCAGTGAATTTCTGCTCAGAGTAGACGTGGACATAGGGGCATGTTTCCGCCCGGTTTCGAACCGGGGCCCTTTCGCGTGTTAGGCGAACGTGATAACCACTACACTACGGAAACTGCTGAAGACTGCGCGAAGGTCGGGGTTCGATTCCCCGACGGGAGAGTTCAGTTCTCTAGCAGCTGCTGATTATTCACCAAGAAAGACAAAAGTAATACAGCAGCATGGAGGACGTCCATCTGTCTGGGTGAGGATGGGGTTACCTTACCTAATAACAAGAGGACATTGACAAAGCGTATGAGTGAAGTTGTAAGTCCATGTCTTTATTAACAAGTTCTACTTTATGTGTACACAGTAGTATACATTGTGCGGTTGTCTGATAGTTTGGCCGAGTACAGTTTGACTTTAATCCTGAGACGAGAGACCAAAGAGCAGTGTTTCTGCACAGTTTCGAACTGGGACCCTTTCCTATATGAGGCGAACGTGACAGTTTCAGGATATTGATGTGACAAACCCTTGTTTTCGCGCTTCCTGTTCGGGTTACTGATTACATCTGTGTTGCTACGTTTTTGCCGTCTTTGAATTTTACACTAACAGCAATGAGCAAACATCTGGAACATAAACATCATAAAAGAGCAGGTCTAGACCATACTCTATGATGCTATTTACAGAAGCCCAACAGTTCCCACCAAGAGCAAGCACTAGGCGACAGAGGCAAGGAAAAACTTCCTTTTAAGAGGCAGAAACCTCAAGCAGAACCATGGCTCAGGGTGGGCGGCCATCTGCCTCGACCGTATGGGGTGAAGGAGAGAGAGGGAGAGAGAGAGAGAGAGAGAGGGGGAGAGAGAGGGAGAGGGCAGAAGAGGAACACGGAGAAAAGAGAGGGATGGAAGGAGAGAGAGGGGAGGGAGGCAGCCTACACAATATACACACACAGAGGTACAGACAGTAAAGGCGATGTTGCTATAGACTAAATGAAAAAGGGTACAGATATTTATAGTAGTGTTAATGATAACAATCGTAATGTTAATGATTATAATAACAATAATAATAATAGGACTAGTAACAATAGTCGTTGCAGCAGAGGGCGCCGAGCAGGAACACGGGGGCAGCAGGTGACCCGCAGCCACAGATCCAGACTCCACAGCTCCAGAGCCAGAAAACCTGCAGGAAGTGATAGCAGGAGAGAGGAGAGGGACGAGAAAGCACAAGACTATCTTTAAGATAAGATGGTGCCTGACCATTAAGGGCTTTGTAGGTAAGAAGAATGATTTTAAATTCTATTCTGGATTTTACTGGAAGCCAATGCAAAGAAGCTAAAACGGGAGAAATATGATCTCTTTTCCTGGTTCCTGTCAGAACACGTGCTGCAGCATTCTGGATCAGCTGAAGAGTCTTAATGGACTTTTTCGAGCAGCCTGATAATAAGGAATTGCAGTAATCCAGCCTAGAAGTAACAAATGCATGGACTAGTTTTTCTGCATCATTTTTAGACAGGATGTTCCTGATTTTCGCAATATTACGTAGCTGAAAAAAGGCGGTCCTTGAAATTTGCTTAATGTGAGACTTAAACGACATGTCCTGATCAAAGATAACTCCAAGATTGCTCACAGTGGTGCTGTTTGACTTTAATCCTGAGACGAGAGACCAAAGGGCAGTGTTTCTGCCCAGTTTCGAACTGGGGACCTTTCGCGTGTGAGGCGAACGTGATAACCACTACACTACAGAAACGGACGGCTGCCAGCCCTCACACAAGTGCACCTTACTGCGTTCTTTTTTGAACTGCAGCGTTCGTGGGATCATCACGGGTGGTAGACAGTTTCAGGATATTGATGTGACAAACCCGTGTTTTCGCGCTTCCTGTTCGGGTTACTGATTACATCTGTGTTGCTGCGTTTTTGCCGTCTTTGAATTTTACACTAACAGCAATGAGCAAACATCTGGAGAGCGGAAGCAATACGCTCAAAAGTTCGGAGTCCTCTTCGTTTTCTCGAAACACTGGCACTAAAGAAATGTACTGGCTGATATCAAACGAACTGGGATGTAGACAAGCGGAAATACAGGGCGTGCTTGCGGTGACGCGGTAGTCCTCGCTAGTATAAGACAGTGGGATGTATCTCAGCGTGACTCTACCCTTTCCTTGAGAAAGAGGAGTTCCAGCCTATTGCCATTGGTCCTATTGTCACCTTCCTTCCGTTGACATGGTGCGGTCCGCTTTACTGATGATGTGACCGAGCCGTTTGATATACTGAACAAAATTATAAACGCAGCACTTTTGTTTTTGCCCCATTCATCATGAGCTGAACTCAAAGATCTAATACTTTCTCTATGTACACAAAGGGCCTATTTCTCTCAAATACAACAAATCTGTCAAAATCTGTGTTAGTGAGCACTTCTCCTTTGCCGAGATAATCCATCCACCTCACAGGTGTGGCATATCGAGATGCTGATCAGACAAGCATGGGTATTGCACAGGTGTGCCTTTGGCTGGCCACAATAAAAGGACACTCGATAATGTGCAGTTTCACTGTATTGAGGGGGCGGGGTTCCCAAAACCAGTCAGTATCTGGTGTGTACATACATGCTGTCTGCCATCTGCCCTGTACAGTGAAAACTCGGATTGATCCGTGAAGAGAACACCTCTCCAAAGTGCCAGGCGCCATCGAATGTGAGCATTTGCCCACTCAAGTCGGTTACGACGACGAGGACGACGAGCATGCAGATGAGCTTCCCTGAGACGGTTCCTGACAGTTTGTGCAGAAATTCTTTGACGATCTTGGAGGTGAAGATGCTGGATGGAGGTCCTGGGATGGTGTGGTTACACGTGCTCTGCGGTTGTGAGGCCAGTTGGCTGTACTGCCAAATTCTCTGAAATTCCTTTGGAGATGGCTTATGGTAGAGAAATGAACACTCAATTCACGGGCCACCGCTCTGGTGGATATTCCTGCAGCCAGCATGCCAGTTGCACGCTCCCTCAAAACCTTTCGACATCTGTGGCATTGTTCTGTGTGATGGAACTGCAAATTTTCGAGTTGGCCTTTTATTGTGGCCAGCCTAAGGCACACATGTGCAATACCCATGCTGTCTGATCAGCATCTTGATATGCCACACCTGTGAGGTGGATGGATTATCTTGGAAAAGGAGAAATGCTCACTGACACAGATTTTGACAGATTTGTGAACAATATTTGAGAGAAATAGGCCCTTTTTGTACATTGAGAAAGTGATAGCAGGAGAGAGGAGAGGGACGAGAAAGCACAAGACTATCTTTAAGACAAGATGGTGCCTGACCATTAAGAGCTTTGTAGGTAAGAAGAATGATTTTAAATTCTATTCTGGATTTTACTGGAAGCCAATGCAAAGAAGCTAAAACGGGAGAAATATGATCTCTTTCCTGGTTCCTGTCAGAACACGTGCTGCAGCATTCTGGATCAGCTGAAGAGTCTTAATGGACTTTTTCGAGCAGCCTGATAATAAGGAATTGCAGTAATCCAGCCTAGAAGTAACAAATGCATGGACTAGTTTTTCTGCATCATTTTTAGACAGGATGTTCCTGATTTTCGCAATATTACGTAGCTGAAAAAAGGCGGTCCTTGAAATTTGCTTAATGTGAGACTTAAACGACATGTCCTGATCAAAGATAACTCCAAGATTGCTCACAGTGGTGCTGTTTGACTTTAATCCTGAGACGAGAGACCAAAGGGCAGTGTTTCTCTCGCGTTTTTCGCGTGTTAGGCGAACATGATAACCACTACACTACGGAAACTGCTGAAGACTACGCGAAGGTCGGGGTTCGATTCCCCGACGGGAGAGTTCAGTTCTCTAGCAGCTGCTGATTATTCACCAAGAAAGACAAAAGTAATACAGCAGCATGGAGGACGTCCATCTGTCTGGGTGAGGATGGGGTTACCTTACCTAATAACAAGAGGACATTGGCAAAGCGTATGAGTGAAGTTGTAAGTCCATGTCAGTATTAACAAGTTCTACTTTATGTGTACACAGTAGTATACATTGTGCGGCTGTCTGATAGTTTGGCCGAGTACAGTTTGACTTTAATCCTGAGACGAGAGACCAAAGAGCAGTGTTTCTGCAAGGTTTCGAACTGGGATCCTTTCCTATATGAGGCGAACGTGACAGTTTCAGGATATTGATGTGACAAAGCCGTGTTTTCGCGCTTCCTGTTCGGGTTACTGATTACATCTGTGTTGCTACGTTTTTGCCGTCTTTGAATTTTACCCTAACAGCAATGAGCAAACATCTGGAGGCCAATGGAGAGCGGAAGCAATACCCTCAAATGTTCGGAGTCCTCTTCGGTTTCTCGAAACACTGGCACTAAAGAAATGTACTGACTGATATCAAACGAACTGGGATGTAGACAAGCGGAAATACAGGGCGTGCTTGCTAACGCAGAGGATGCCTCTAGTGTATGAGCTTCTCTTTGGGAGTCAAGCTGACGCAACATGGCATCCTCGTCTGTGTCTATTTGCAGCCTTTTGACGTGCCTGTCGGACCTGTGCTTTTTCTTGGGCCTCCATTTAGAGACGTGCCAAGCGCGTTTCCATTCGGGCCTCTCAAAGAAGCAGTGGAGAAAAAGGGTGATATCGAGGAAAAGTGTCGGCCGTTGGCGCCTGAGCTTCCTGCACGGCCGAAGCACTTGGAGATTCTCTCGCAAATGGCCAGTCAAGGCCTCTGACCCGTCCTCGTTAGTATAGTGGACAGTATTTTCGCCTGTCACGCGGAAGACCGGGGTTCGATTCCCTGACGGGGAGAGTTCTCTTTTCCACCAGCTGCTGATAATTCATTTTAACCTCATACTGTAGTCATTGTTTCCGCTCACATTTAATGCGCTGCAGTACTGTCCGTTAATTTAAATGCTTCCCTCTACATCTATGTACATTCCTTGTAAATGCTGGAACATCGCCAGCAGACGAGTTACGTGGCAAAAGCAGTGACGCGGTAGTCCTCGCTAGTATAGGACAGTGGGATGTATCTCCATACAATTCAATTCAATTTTATTTATATTGCGCCAAATCACAACAACAGTTATCTCACAGCGCTTTTCATAAAAGAGCAGGTCTAGACCATACTCTATGATGCTATTTACAGAAACCCAATAGTTCCCACCAAGAGCAAGCACTAGGCGACAGAGGCAAGGAAAAACTTCCTTTTAAGAGGCAGAAACCTCGAGTCCAGTCAACCCGCTTCACCACCGCTCTGGGCCCTAAATTTTTCAGGTTGATCCATGACAGGCAGGCGAGAGTCTGCCGCATCTGCCTACAGCCAGGCCACATCCTGCGAGACTGCCCTGATTTCTCCTGCCACCGCTGTGGCGTCCAGGGCCACTACGCCAGAGAGTTCCCCCAGCAGCAGCAGCGAAGGCACCAGAAATGTGAAATCTGCTACAATGAGGTGGCCATGTGTGTGTGCAACTATAGTGAGAGGGACTCTCAGTCGTACGATTTACATGAGGTGAGTGCAGTCTTCTGGGGTGTCTCTGGAGTGGGACTGTGAAGTGGACAGTGATGGAGACTCTGAGAGCGATGAAGAGCCACCTGCTCCTGCCTCGGTGCCCCCGACCCGGTCACCCCTCGCAGCTCAGACGGGGGTGCTCTCATTGGGGTCTAGTTTGGACAAAGCTGGCGTGGACACTGGGTGCTGGTGAGGTTGTGGCAGTGGTAGTCCGCTGCCTCTCTTCCACCCCTGTGCGCAGTCTGGTGGGACCGGTTCTGTGGCCCCTGTGGTGGGCCCCCTTCCGCCGTCGGCCCTGTCGTGGTGTCGGCAGGGGAGGACCCAGAAGGGGCATCGGACATGGAGTTTACTCTGGCCTCGAGCACGAGAAAGAGGCTGTCCAGACTGTCCAAAACAGGACGCAAGCGTCAAAAGGGGAAGATGCCGGAAGCCCCCCCATAATAATTATTCATGCCCAGTGTTCTATCCTGTAATATTAACGGACTGAGGTCGCCCACAAAAATTGACTCTGTTTTCACACAGGATGTTCTTGGTCTACAGGAGATGTGTTAGGACAACGCAGTGGTGGAGCACGCAGCGTCTAGCATCGAGCTTCGCAAGGGAGAGGAGCAGAGGAGCCGCCATTCGCAGCAGGGTGAGAAACATTGATGAGGGTGAGAAGTGCATGGCGTACTTTTTGGGATTGGAAAAGAGTAAAAGGAGCAGGTGTGTCATTAGGGAGCTGTTTGATGCCTCTGGGGCTAGTGTGAGTGAGACAGCTAAGGTGGCGAGGGTGGCAAGGGCCCACTTCGCTAAGGCC
>NW_024040703.1:0-12891 GCF_014851395.1 Micropterus salmoides | reverse complement strand
GGCTGTGGTGTTAGCTAAAAACATATTCTCACTTAGTCTATCACCATGTCTCTGGCAACTGTCTAAAATATAAAAGAAGTTACTACAGCTGAATGTATCACATATTAAATGATACCCAGAATTAATAGAATTATAATTATTACTAGAAAATGTTCATAACATTTGAATCCAATACACATAATGTGTCTGACAATGATGTGATATATGAGCCAGCTTTTTATTTTTTGGGCGATTAAAAATGGGAATGTTAAAAAATCAGTTTCATCTGTGTCCAGTACAGACAGAAACAGAATCAGACAGAAAATACACTAAAGTATGTGATTAGTTACTACATACTTTTTGTCCATATTGTATAAAATAATTAAACCTGTCTCTTTGACATTAATCGTGTTTAACTGTCCTCATCTGTCGTCTTTTCTTCTATTTCCAGGCAGAAGAAGGAAACATTGAGTACAAGGTAACTCTTCATTCCCTGCTCTGATTTAGCGAGGTGGAAAATAATCAGCAGATGAATTGATATTAAAAATAATTGATACAGTCCCCTCCAAACGTATTGGGACGGTTAGGCAAATTCCTTTGTTTTTGTTGTTCACTGAAGACATTTGGGTTTAAGATCAAAAGTATGAGACAAGAGTTCAGAATTTCAGCTTTTATTTCCTGGAATTCACATCTAGATGTGTTAAACAACTCAGGACATATCACTGTTTGTTTGAATCCACCCATTTCACATGTGAGCAAAACTATTGGAACATGTGACTGACTGATGTTTCTTGTTACCCAGGTGTTGCCTTTTAGCTTGATTGTCCAAACATTAAATAGCTCTGCATGACTAGTCTAAGTTTTCTTGGTTCAAACCTATAAAGACTACATTTCCTGTTAAAGAGGATAAACCAACATGAAGACCAGAGAGCTGTCTATGGGAGAAAAACAAGCCACTGTCAAGCTGAGAAATGAAGGAAAATCGTATTGGACAAACATTGGACATAGCAAACACAACAATTTGGGATGTCCTGAAAAAGAAAGAAACTACTGGTGTACTGAGCAACAGGTCGGCCAAGGAAAACAACTGTAGCTGATGACAGAAATATCGTGAGAGCTGTGAAGAAAACCAAAACATCAGGAAGTGACATCAGCAGCAACCTCCACAGTGCAGGGCTGAAGGTATCACAATCCACTGTTGGAAGAAGACTCAGAGAGCAGAAATATAGAGGCCACACCACAAGATGCAAACCACTCATCAGCCAAAGAAACGGAAGGCCGGTTTGAAATTTGCAAAGAAGTACAGAGATGAGCTGCAAAAGTTCTGGAACACAATCTTATGGACTGATGAGACCAAGATTAATCTCTAGCAAAGTGATGGAAAGGCCAAAGTGTGGAGAAAGAAAGGAACTGCTTATGATCCGAAGCATACAAGCTCATCTGTGAAGCATGGTGGCGGTAATGTCGTGTCTTGGGCGTGCATGGCTGCTTCTGGAACAGGCTCATTAATATTTATTGATGATGTAACTGATGATGGTAGCAGCAGAATGAATTCAGAAGTGGACAGAAACATTTTGTCTGGTAATTTACGGAGAAATGCATTGAAACTAATGGGGAGGAAGTTTATCATGCAGCAGGACAATGAGCCAAAGCACACTGCCAACAAAACAAAGGACTTCATTCAATTCAATTTTATTTATATAGCGCCAAATCACAACAACAGTTATCTCACAGTGCTTCATCAGGGGAAAAAGTGGAAGGTTTTAGACTGGCCAAGTCAATCAGCTGACCGTAACCCAATAGAGCTGCATTTCACCTCCTTAAGAGGAGACTGAAGGGAGAAACACCCTGAAACAAACAAGAAGTGAAAGAAGCTGCGGTAAAAGCCTGGAATAGCATCACAAATGAAGAATGCAACAGTTTGGTGATGTGGATGGGTCGCAGGCTTGAGGCAGTTATTGCAAGTTATTTACTTTAAGATTATTTATTCCATTACTTTTGCTCACCTAAGAATGCTGTGGTCTAATACAAACGGTGATATTTCCTGAGTTGTTAAACACATCTAGATGTGAATACCAGGAAATAAAAGCTGAAATTATGAACTCTTGTCTCATACTCATCTTTTGATCTTAAACCCAAATGTCTTAAGTGAACAACAAAAACAAAGGAATTTGCCTTACCGTTCCAATACTTTTGGAGGGGACTTTAGTTGCAGCCATAATTGTTATTATACTGCTGGGAAGATCTGACAAAAATGTGATATAAATTCCAGTACATTAATGCACTTTGTAAATCATTTAAGCCTCATAGTCCATACACTTGGTTCAGTATGACCATGAAACAGGTATTAACAGGTATACATAAGCCTGCAGGTATTTCATTCTGTTAGTTATTAAAATATCTTTTAAAGTCTTTAACTTATCTTTGAACCTTGCAGACACCATATTTTTTGTTTGGCCACCAGCCTAATGTTACTTTTAATAATTTGAGGTAAAGCGTTGTTTAAACTATGAGCTCTGTGGCTCTGCTCCTGTACCATTATGCATCTCTGTCTCTGCTGCTGTCGTAGCTGAAGCTGGTTAACCCCACTCAGTATCGCTTCGAGCATCTGGCCACGCAGCTCAAGTGGCGCCTGCAGGAGGGCCGCGGCGAGGCCGTCTATCAGATTGGCGTGGAAGACAACGGCCTGCTGGTCGGCCTGACCGAGGCTGACATGAAGGCCTCGCTCAAGACCTTAAAGAGGATGGCAGAGAAGTAGGTCACCTGATTAAAGAGTCTGTAACAACAATAAAATACATGAAACATGTGTGTTAGAGAAACACCTGGCCTCATGCAAGACCATTTCTGTATTCTTCTCCTAAACTTTTAGGGGTTTGAACTTTTGAGGTTTGCCGGATTTACCGAACTCCCTGAACTGGACGAACTTGTTGTTTATTGCTTGTTTCAGCCTGATGAATTTCACCTGTTCACCATCAGCATTGAACAGTGTCATTTAATGCGGCCTGTTTCTTGGTAGTTTTATTTACATAAATATTACCAGAGAGTAAAAAGAACAATGCAGCAGATAAAATGTTTATCAGTCAGTTTACGGGTCCCGAACCAATTAGAACACGTTTCGAGGATGTTGTGTGATCAGGCTTTACTTCATTGTCTCGTCAGAGTCGGTGCCGACATCACTCTCCTCAGAGAGAGGGAGGTGGACTACGACTCAGACAGAAACACCCGCAAAATTGCAGAAGTCCTGGTTCGAAAAGTTCCTGACGATCAGCAGGTGAGACTCTGTCCCCAGGTTCTGGTTTCCCTGCTGTGTGTATATAAAACCTTTAGTTTGTGTTCTCTGGCCTGAATCAGGGGATGAGTCATTGCGTTTTCCTCTTGGTTCAGTTTCTGTTCATGGAGAACAAATAAAAGCAAAACGCAGGATAAAGTAAACCCAAGAAGGAGGTCCTGTCTGTCCAGCTGTCTGTCTAGGTCCAAAAGTCTCGTCCATGTCAGATACCAAATCATTCTGCGGTGAGCTGCTAGCAACTATTTATTTAATTTGAAATCATCCAGATCCCAACAGCGTTCTCTTCGTTCAGATCAGAATAAAAGAGTCGGACCATGAAGGAAAAAAAACAGACACAGGTTTGTAATGATATTTAAAATGACCCCAACATTTATTTATTTATTTATTTAGTTAACCAGGAGAGTCACATTGAGATTAAGAACCTCTTTTGCAAGGGTGACCTGGCCAAGACAGGCAGCAGCATATAACAAAATACAAACACAAGTACAGACAAATAACACAGGAGACTAGTAAGCTAACATTTCATTACAAGTAATTTTAAATCATTTTTACAATCTAAGAGCATTTACATATTAAGGCATCTGCCTCTAAGTCTTTCATTTTTGATTTGAATGTGTTTAGCGAGATTAATTCAGTGAGTTTCAAGTCCTTTTGCAACGTATTCCATGCTGAAGGTGCAGAATACAGAAATGCCTTCTTTCCCGTTTCCATACGGATCTTTGGCACAGAGAGCATAAAGAAGTCCTGAGAACGCAAAGAGTGTCGCCCATTACTTTTCTGCATGATATGAACACATAGGTAGCTTGGCAGCAGACCCAGAATAGGCTTATATATGAAAGTGTACCAATGACATAGCCTTCGGGTGGCTAGAGGAGGCCATCCAACCTGAGAGTATAGCTCACAGTGGTGAGTCAGCGCTTTGCAATTTGAAATGAACCTCAAGGAAGCATGGCAAGCTGTATCAATCATATGAAGATTCTGTGCAGAGGTATGCATATATAAAAAATCACCACAGTCCAGAACAGATAAAAAGTGGTGGCCACAAGTAACTTTTTTTACATTAAAAGAAAAACAACTTATTTCGAAAATAAAAAAACAGTTTTAGCCTCAGCTTTTTCACCAGGTACAGCACGTGGCTTAAAAGTCAGGGAGTCATCAATCAAAAGACCCAGGTATTTATAGGAGTTAACAACCTCTATTTCATTTCCCCCCAGAGTGATAACTGGAGGGATGCATTGTGGCCTGGTCCTGGATTAAATGATATGGCATTTAGCTCAGCTGCAGGCCCTGTAAACACAACATGTCACTTTTCGGTGAAATTCGCCATTTTCTATCAAAATATGTCATTCACATGAATCGTGTAGATCCGAGGAGTTTTTTATTTTGAGGGGGATGTCTAGAGGAGCGCCACTACTTAAATTTCCCACGGTAACACTCAACGCTTGGCTAGCTTTCTCTCCTTATTCTTTAACGGATTTCTACCTGACAGGTGCTGTTATAAGAGCAGCGTAATTGCAAACGAGTCCTTTTAAGCTGATGAGGAGATGTTTCTTTTGGATTTTAATGTGCAAAATACAATGTTTGCTAATTTTACTGAAGGGAGTGAAGAAATATCCTTGGTCTTACCTGTTGCCTATATTTTATATTAATTAGGCTATTACAGATAAATGCCAAAAGCTGTAAATTAAGACACAAAAGGCAAACATGGACGGTCCTATCTAATGGCCGAGGTCATATTAACAGGGTTAATATAAAGTAATTGAGGAGAGCATCAAAACTAGCTAGATGCCTTTTCCCATATCTAATAGTTATAATTTCTCCCAGTATTCTTTCGAAAGTTTAGCTTTGTACACATAGGGGAAACACTTGGGAAAATAGTAATTAAAATAAACACAATGTTGCAGCCATCTCGTCTTTGAAGTGGAAACAGTTAAAAAAAAAACTTTATTCTCTTCTCAGAGGACCAGAATTCTTTGTTTACATGTTGAAATCACAAAGATTTTCTTTTGGGGAAGGGTCGCAAATACGTCAATTTTTTTATCTGAGTTTGCTTGTATGTAAACAGACTTATATTAGAGACTATGAGTCCTTCTCCTCCGTCATGTTGTTTTGGACTGGGACAGTTCCTGGATCTGCGGGTGGCGGTTCTGGGGAACGTGGACTCGGGGAAGTCGACGCTGCTGGGCGTCCTGACACAGGGCGAGCTGGACAACGGCCGAGGCCGAGCGCGGCTCAACCTCTTCAGACACCTGCACGAGATCCAGACGGGACGCACCTCCAGCATCAGCTTCGAGATCCTGGGCTTCAACAGCAAAGGGGAGGTGAGAAAGCCGAGGATGGAGAGAGGGAGATGATATTAGCTTTAGTGTTAGTATGTGAAATCCAATGTAATTAAAATATCTTCAGAATTTTAAAAACCCGATGACACAGTACGCGGGCTGATATCAATGCAGGTTGTGAACTACAGCGAGTCCCGGACAGCCGAGGAAATCTGCGAGAGCTCCTCCAAGATGATCACCTTCATCGATCTGGCCGGACACCACAAGTACCTGAAGACGACCATCTTCGGCCTCACCAGCTACTGCCCCGACTTCGCCATGCTGGTGGTGAGCGCCAACACCGGCATCGGTGAGCAGCAGCCGCGCTTCACGTACAGGAAGCAGCAACATCAGCACATTTATAACCGTGTGTGACGCGAGGCATTCTTCTACGGTGAAAACGCCTGTCAGTATAGTGGTGTACAGCAGGGTCAGACAGTGTGGCATAAAATCAGTGCCCTTTATCAAAATTCTTCAATAATCCTGTTTCGAGCTGCAGCTCATTTCTCAATTAGACAAAATAGTTGCGATTCATTTTCTGTCAATCAACTAATCAGTTAACTGAACTAAACCTGTGAATCCATCATTATCTATCTACATTATCTACATTATCTTTTTTGACTGTTGTCAACAGTCAGAACAGTCTGTAGCCCAGCTTGACACCACGTCAGCTCTCAGCTTTGTGTTTGACATCTTTCCATATATGGAACCATACAGTGTCTGCAGCTTTAGTTCTAAATGATTTCTTGAAGCAAAATGAGGAAGTCCCCCTCAGCTCTAGTGTTGGGTATCGTTTGTATTTTATCATTTCTGATTCCAGTTATTATATTACAACTTATGAAATCCGGTTCTTATTGAATCTCGGTTCTGAGACCAACTCTTTCACCACAGATCTTTTTGTCAGCGCTTGGTGATCCTTCATCTTCTTCGCTCATCTTCCCCTTTATGGCTAGTTAGGAACTGATAAGCAGAATCCAAACACACGGGTCTTATCGAATCTATGGTTCTTGGAATTTGGAACCGGTTCTCGATACCCAATCCTACTGTGCTCTCAGTAAAGAGGCCGAGCAGGTTCAGTTTAGTGATTTAATAATGTCTCATGGGACAAAAGCAGTCCGAGATGAAAAACCAGGTAAGCAGTCCAACATAAGCAATCAAATCTAACAGGAGGGGGGGAAAGAATCGAAATCTAAAATCCAAGCAAGTCCACATGAAACGAGGGGGGATTGGCTGGAACGTAGTCAGACAGAAAGACTAAATACACCAGTGAGGATAAGATGATACGACACAGGTGAAACATATTAAACCATCAGGGAGCACACACACAGGAAGGAAAGAGGTTTACCAAAATAAAACAGGAAATACTTGCACAAAAACCCCAAAACCGTGAGACAGAGTGCAGGAGGAGAAAAAAGAAAGTCACCACCAGAGGTCAGAAGCGATCAGTGTTTTAAGATGATTCAAAGCTGGTTCACACTGTGTCTGCAGACTGTGCATGTTTTAAAGAGTTCACAAGTGTGATTCTAATTCTCATTCACACCTGCAAACTATCACATGGTTATTTCATATATGAGACACTTGAGGCAATTACGGTTGTAAATAACATCTGCCAATAGTGACAAATAGAGACTAATTCACTAATTTGTCTAATCAACAGTCCAAAACCCAAAGATATTCATTTGAAAAGCTAGAGCCACAGCATTGTTTGCTGTCAAAGTACTTTCAGATTATTTTTTTGTCGATCTGCAAATCGATTAGTCACGTGATTTGTGCAGCTCTGGTCTCTTTTTATTGTACAATAATTATTCTTTTTCCAGGGTATCTACAGCAGGGCTGCAAGTAACGATTATTTTCACTGTCGATTAAATCGATCAGTTGTTTGGTCTATAAAATGTCACAAAAAAAGTGTTTCCTAAAGCCTTTTTTTTTGTTTTGACCACAACCCCAAGGTATTCACAGTTTGCCTTCACAGAGGAGGAAATAAACAGAAAATATTCACATTTAACAAGCAGGAATCAGAGAATTTATGTTATTGTATTTTTTAACAAGAGAAGCAGTAAGCGACGGTTGTGACGGTGGATTGAGCTGCAGGAGGCTGTTCAGTCAGACTGCAGCTCCAGCAGGAGCTCATCAACTCAGAATAACTTAAATTAGCTTTAATTAATTAATCATTTAGAATCAGAGCGTCCATCCATTTTATGCTGCATAGCTTAGTCGCATTAACTTAATTAATTAAATCATAGATTATTAAAATTTTCTCCTATTGAAATGATTTATTTCGATGTCAGCATGTTCACAGTGTTCCTGCTTTCCTCCCTCCAGCCGGTACGACCAGGGAGCACCTGGGCCTGGCCATGGCGCTGAAAGTTCCCATCTTTATCGTGGTCAGTAAAGTGGACCTGTGCTCCCGCGGCACCGTGGAGCGAACCGTCCGGCAGCTGGAGCGAGTCCTGAAGCAGCCGGGCTGCAACAAGGTCCCCATGGTGGTGTCCAGCCCCGACGACGCTGTGACGGCCGCACAGCAGTTCACTCAGTCTGCATGGTGGGTACAAATACTACTGATACTACTACTACTACTGCAGTTCACTCTGTCTGCATGGTGGGTACAAATACTACTAATACTACTACTACTACTACTACTACTACTGCAGTTCACTCTGTCTGCATGGTGGGTACAAATACTACTGATACTACTGCTACTACTGCAGTTCACTCAGTCTGCATGGTGGGTACAAATACTACTGATACTACTACTACTACTACTGCAGTTCACTCTGTCTGCATGGTGGGTACAAATACTACTGATACTACTACTGCAGTTCACTCTGTCTGCATGGTGAGTACAAATACTACTGATATACTACTACTACTACTACTACTACTGCAGTTCACTCAGTCTGCATGGTGGGTACAAATAGTACTGATACTACTACTACTACTACTGCAGTTCACTCAGTCTGCATGGTGAATACAAATACTACTGATACTGATTCAGTACAACTACTGCTGTTTCTTAAATACCGCTACAAATGCTCCAGTGTTTTTCTAGCCATTCAAAGATCGCCTCTGTGTTGCCGTCCATCTTTATCAAAACACAACCATGTCAGCAATAATAGCAACCTGGAAATGTGTCTGACAGTGACAACAATCTATAGCTTCTCATTCCTTCGTATGTGCCTCCTCATTGATAATAAAGGCCAGTTTATCATTTTGAACAGGAGGAACAACGGTGTGTAGAAGCTTTACTTCCAGTCATAAATCTTAATGCACTATTATAGACACTATCCAACAATGATTAACATCTGTCAGATGGATAATCTAAATACCCAGAAACACCTCCAGTATCAACAAAACCTGCATTCCTGACAAAGAAAAACTAAACACACAACAACACAAGTTAGATGAAGTACGGGAAATATACATGAGCTTAAACACGTGTCACTTGTGAGTCTTTGAACGCATCATCACTATCAGAGCACTCATTTACACGATCAGGGCCTGAGGATTCATCATCTTACAGAAATAATAGCTGGTCAGTTTTAGATGAACAGACACTGCTTATACAACAGTGGACAAAATATTAGAAACACCTGTCAGTATGATTAAGGTTTCCATGTGTGTGTGTGTGTGTGTGTGTGTGTGTGTGTGTGTGTGCAGTATCACGCCGATCTTCACCCTGTCCAGCGTGTCTGGAGAGAGTCTGGACCTCCTGAAGGTTTTCCTGAACATCCTCCCTCCACTGAGCAACAGCAAGGACCAGGAGGAGCTGATGCAGCAGCTGACTGAGTTCCAGGTACGCACGCACGCACGCACTTGTACTTGCAACATAGTGAGGACCGGAACACGCGTTTAACCAACAGAGTGAGGACATTTTTGGGAAGTGAGGACAATTTGGCCGGTCCTCACAACTTCAAAGGGTTGTTTCAAGGTTAAGACTTGGTTTTAAGGGTGAGGTTAGAATTAGGTTTTGGTTAGGGTCAGCATTGTAGTTGTGATGGTTAGGGTAAGGGTCCAGGAAATGCACTAGCCAATGTCAGTGACAGTCCTCAGAAAGACAGAAGTACAAGTGTGTGTGTGTGTGTGTGTGCGCGCACGTGCACTTGTAATGTGATTTAACTCACCATCTTTTACGCTACAAGTCAGTGTTTCTAACGTGTTCCATTTGCAGACGTAGCCATGAATGATAAGACTGGGAAAAGGTTTTTATAAAAAGTCTGCTGCTATGTGATTGTGTGAGCTTTGGTTGATTTATAATAATATTTATTTTTATTACACCTTTTTTTTTAAATATTAACTACAACGTGTTTCACATAAAGGAAAAATTAATCAGTAGAAATAAAAGATTGAAAGACAACAAAAAGATAATTATTGTACATTATAGGGTTGGGCGATGTCTACAAAATTTCCATCGGATAATGTCTACATTGAAACATCGGGATGGACGAGGGGGAGGGATAGCGGTCGTCTTATGTGCATGTGTTCACTCGCAGACTTCACTCGGTTAAAAACTCGGTAGCCTACGTGTGTGTCTGTGTGTGGGGAGAAGGAAGGAATTCCAAGGAAGGTGCGAAGCATATTTAAAATGTGTAATAATATTTGTGGTGATTAAAACCTGCTTTCACGGTATTATGTGAAAAATAAAATGCCGGGGGGTGGGGTTTTACAATCACGATGCCTACTCAACCATTGACCATCTGTCAGCTATCTCCGATGGACGATAGCATCGTCTGTCGGCCCAACCCTAGTACATTAAAGAGGTGATATTCTGCTTTTTGGCTTTTTCCCTCTCCTTTATTGAGTATACCTTTTTTGTGCATGTAACAGGTTTGCAAAATGAAAAAGCCCAAATTCCAGCCCAAAGGTAGTTCCCATCTCCCACAGAAAACTCTGCTCTGAACTGCCTGAAAACAGCTCGTTTGTAGTCCAGCCACTTCCCTTATATGAGGCGCATTAAGCTTTCATCCCTGTGACGTCACAGGGATGAAAGCTTAATGCGCCTCATAGAACACTCGCCAAGCGGCTACTCCGACACGCCCTCAGAAACAGTGAGCTGCAGCACACACCTCTCCTCTCCCTTCCAAACACTAGCTACCCTCCAGGCAGTCAGTGGACAGGAAGTTGTTACTGTGATGTAGAGACAGAGCTCAGTTAAAACTTTATGGATGAAAGATACTTTTGTTACAGATTAATAACTCACCACTCTGAAACTCTTGTTCCAGTCTATGTTGCCAAGCTGGTCGGCAACATGTACAGCTGAACCAAAGTTGTTTACTGTCTTCTCACTGACCCGCCCTTCTCTGCTTCTGATTGGCTAGTAGTCCTTAACTAGGAACTGCGCATGTGCAAGTCCCAACAAAGATCATTTCGAGACAAGATGTATCACTACATAGCTAAAACTAAGCCTTCAACACAAGTGAAAAGAGGAGCTGCAGCAATGTGCAGTATGACAAAAACTATGTGTAAACCTGTTCTGGTACAACCCCTAAATAGGATTATGAACCTTAAAATAAGCAGAATACCACCTCTTTAATAATAAAATTCAACTGAAATTCTCTGAAATAAAACTGTTTGTGTTAAAAGATAAAACCCCAGAGCAGGTTTATAGAAGTGCAGCTTTGAGGAGACGTTGAAAGGAGATTATTGATCCGGCCGACCTGATAGGAGATTTCCTTTTCCTTTGTGTGTGTGTGTTTGCAGGTGGATGAGATCTACTCGGTTCCTGACGTCGGGACTGTGGTGGGAGGAACTCTATACAGGTGAGAAAACAACACACATCATATAAGGGTTTAGAAAGGTTTGATTAGTTTTTCAAGGTTTGGAAGATGTTAAAAAAAGTCTGAAATTTATTTAGTTTTTAATCCTGTCATTGACCTGGACGTATTTCACACATTCACACAGATCATATTATCTGTATACTTTAGTCAGCAGTCATGTGATAAACCTGCCAGTGTATATGTATTAAGTCCAGGCAATATCCTCAAATCTCTGAATATTTAGCTAAATACAGAACAAAAACAACAAAAATGTCTTAAAGGATGAAATCATTATTTATTTATTTATTATTTATCTGAGTTTGTCTGATAATCAATCCGACAAATAATCTCTGTTATCAAAGAAATTCCCGTTGCAGTTTAGGATCCTTTCATAAGACTTACTTTGCACAGCAGAGCCACGGAGAGGGACACAATCTGAGATTCTGAGAATAAAAAAGTGAATATATTGAGAATGAAGTTATAATTGTTTTATAAATATTGTAACATTTTTAATAAATAAAATAAAATAAAACAATATATACAGTTATTTATACATATATACAGACACGTAAACACCCAGAACATTCTGCACTGCATTTTTTCAGTTTTCCTCTGGGGTGAATGTAAACAGCAGCAACCACATGATAATAAGAGTTTCATCTTCACAATAAACAGTCTGACATTTGGGAAACAGAGTCCATCTTGACTGCATTTGAACACAAAGCATCATCCATGTGAAACGCAAAGCCCACCTCCTCTCATCTGGCCGGAGTCTTGTGCTGACAGCTATGACACCTGCCGAGTGCTTGATCCTGGATGTTGATGGAGCAGGTCTCTGTAACGATTTGGGCACAACAGTCTCTGAATTCTGTTGTTTGGTCGATATGAGTCCCATTTTGTCCAGACCTTCAGGAGCAGAATTTAGTCCAAGCTGGGCCAGCGTGGCTCCTATCCCAGCTCTCTTTACTCTCCTCTGAGCGATCGCCCCGCCAGCCGTGGTGATCCTGGCACCCTCCGTGGTGCCTGATCCGGTTGATCAGGCCCAGTGGATCGTAATCCTGCAATAAATGTCTGTGTGTGTTTCAGCGGAGTGTGTCGGGAGGCGAGCGGCTGGTGGTCGGTCCGACTGACGAGGGCCGTTTCCTGCGTCTGAAGGTGGGCAGCATCCAGAGGAACCGCTCGGCCTGCAGGGTGCTGAGGGCCGGCCAGGCCGCCACGCTGGCTCTGGGAAACTTTGACCGCTCGCTGCTGCGCAAGGTCAGAGGTCACATAGCCTAAAGACTTTGTGTAGGAGTAAGTCTTTATGAGAAGGTCTTTATGCTGTTAGAGTCCAAAGATCCTATTGTTCTGGTCCTGATCCAGGTTTCCATCCAGCACCTGTCACAGTCTGTCAGGTGACGTTTAAGCACTTTGTACAGAACCTGGTAAGAGGACGTTCTTTCTTCATTCATTTTGCTGCTGATACTCTCTGGGATTTTTTTTTTTTAAATAAAGGTCCCCAGCCACGCTAGCTGCTCGTGAGGCTGCTGACGTGCTCATGATTAACAGGAAT